>NC_138371.1:123221061-123276587 GCF_054177405.1 Leptonychotes weddellii | reverse complement strand
ACGATGGACTCTGAAAAACAAACTGAGGGTTCTAGAGGGGAGGGGGGTGGGAGGATGGGTTGGCCTGGTGGTGGGTATTGAGGAGGGCACGTTCTGCATGGAGCACTGGGTGTTGTGCACGAACAATGAATCATGGAACACTTTATCTAGAACTAATGATGTAATGTATGGGAATTAACATAAGAATAAAAAAAAATAAATTAAAAAAAAAAAAAAAAAAAGAGGCAGAGTGTTTTAAAATGCAAGTTCAAAAAAAAAAAGAGTTTAAAGAACTACCATGTCAAATGCTCAAGAAAAAAGGCTGAAAATGATGTGTCTGACATAAGGAGTGGGGGTGAGAAGAGTAGCATGATGAATAGATGCCTCTCAGGAGTTCCAGCAGTAATAAACATTTTTCTTTTGCCAAAACCAAGTAGGATATTAGGACTATGGTCTTGTCCTTTGACTTCCTCTGGAATCACTAGGAATTTATAGAGTCACTTTTTGACTGCATTAACACCCTTTAACATGTTAATCAAGCTTCTATTGTACTCCATTTCAAATTCCACTCTTGCCACATCTTGCTGGTAACATCAGTTCAAGTGTTCAACTTCTCTGATACTAGGAAAACAAAGACCTTTGGGGATCAATTCCCAAGTAATCCTTTCCTACTGCACTTTAAAACAACATGTCAGGGCACCTGGGTGGCTCAGTCATTAAGCATCTGCCTTCGGCTCAGGTCATGATCCCAGGGTCCTGGGATCAAGCCCTGCATCGGGCTCCCTGCTGGGTGGGAAGCCTGCTTCTCCCTCTCCCACTCCCCCTCTTGTGTTCCCTCTCTCACTGTGTCTCTCTCTGTCAAATAAATAAAATATTAAAAAAAAAAACAAAACCTGTCAAGAGAAAGTTGGAGTAGCAATACTTATATTGTTCTTTTTTTGTTGTTCTTGTATTGTTCTAATCCTGCTTTGGTATCATGGTAATACTGGCTTCATGGAATGATTGTGATGTGTTCCCTCTATTCCATTATTTGTAAGATTTTGATAAACTTTGTCCTTAATTACTTTTCTAAATGTTTGGTAGAATTCACTAATGAAACCATGTGGTCTTGGTCTTTTTTGTGCTGGGAGGTTTTTGATTCCTAATTCAATTTCCATTCTTGTTATTGGTCTAAGATTTCCTATTTTTGGATTCAAGATTTATGGTAACTTGTGTGTTTTTAGGAATTATCCAGTTTTTTTTCCTAAGCTATCTAATTTGTTTGTATATATAACTTTATAGTAACCTGTTACCCCACTATGTATTTGTGGTTATCTGTTGTTTTCTCTTTCATTTCTCACCTTGGTTTTTGAGTCTTCTTTCTTAATGTAGCCAATTTTGGTGTTTTTGTTTTTTGGAAAAACTGGTCATTCTGATCAATGTTATATTATTGTTTATTCTGATCCCTATTTCTGATTTTTTTGTTGTTGTTATTCCCTTCCTCTACTAAATTTCAGCTAAGTTTCTTCTTTTTCTAGTTCCTTGTGTTGTGATGTCAAGGAAAAAAAGTTCAAATCAACAACTTAAAACAAGTATTTAAGGCATAAATTTCACCCTAACATCTGCTTTTGCTACATTCCATAGGTTTTGGAATATTTTCTTTTCTTTTGAGACATATTTTGATTTCTTATTTGGCCCAGTGCTTGTTCGGTAGTGAGTTGTTTAATATTTACATATTAAATATTTAATATTTATATTGTAAATTTTCCAGCTTTGTTTTATTGTTGATCTTTAGTTTTGTACCATTATGGTTGGAAAATATGCTTGGTATGATTTCAGTCTTCTTAAATTTGTAATATTTGTTAGGTCTCTTTTTACGTGATTTAACCAGGGGATCCTTCTGTGCTGTACTTGAAGGAAATATATATTCCATTTTTCTTGGATAGAATGTTTTATATATATCTTTTAGAACCATGTATTCTGAAGTATGCTTCAAATAAAGAATGTTCTTGTTGAAAAAAAAATACCCTTAACTGAGGGTACTCATTTAAAATAAAGCATACCAGAGGGGAGTTGGGGAGGGTGAAATAGGTGAAGGGGATTAAGAGTACACTTATTATGATGAGCACTAATGATGTATAGAATTGTTGAATGACTATATTGTACACCTGAAACATAATACCATATGTTAACTATACTGGAATTAAAATAAAAAACTTAATTAAGAAAATAAAACAACACTCCAGGTATCTATCAACTTATCTAGATCCTAGTCCTGTTGGCTCCTGACTCATTAAAACCATTGTCTTGTCACAAGGACCTTGAGTCAGCCTCTCTTAGAGGCTCCTAGAACATAGCCCGGAAAAGGAGGACTAGCTGGATTCTTGTCTTATTCGTAGTTTTCTTCGCTGGTACCTTCCTGTCTGTCTGAAAAGATTTCCCCAAGTGGCTGCTCCCCTTTTTCCATCATTTCCTGTCTAGTCAGTAAACATAGTCCTAGTATGATTGTCTTTGTAATCCTGGCACCTGCTTCAGGTCAAATTGATTTCTATTTATCAGCTGTCTCAAAAACTGATTTTTGTTTATCAACAGTCTCAAACAATGTCCTTTTGCTCTTCTTACTTCTCTTCTGCCTCTTCCTCCTGGCTCCCTCCTAATCTCTCTTTCTCCGCTTCCCACTGCTTTCCCCTTCCCTCTCCCATATACACACAAACACACAGAATTCATAGACACAATCTCCATTATTTGTCTCTCTCAACAATTACTAATTTTACAAAGCACACATTTATACTTGAGATGGCGCCAGCCTCTCAAGACAGATGCACTTTCAGTTCCAAACATGGCTTTTGGGAGACAGACTTTTGCCATCAAGAGAAAATGCCTGAGAAACAAACACTCTGGAAACTAATTGGAAAGAAAAAAGTTCAAGCCAAAGTAAGAGAAAACTTTATTTCTTTCTTGGCATTCCCAGAATACTGGCCTGTTCTAAAATTCATTGTGTGTGCAGAAGTGACAGAAGCAAAAGATTTAGATTCACAATGGGGTGAAATATCTATGGCTTAATAAAAGCCAGCAGAACAATTGCAGAGAAAAAAGAAAGAGTTGCAGAGGGAGATGGATATACAAAACAGTTTCAGAAATGTTTTGACTCTGCTCTCATAAATAAGCATGTAAATGGTCAACATGTACTAGATAGAACTCAATATCTAACTTTTTGTGATTTTTCAGTGTCTTTTTTCTTATCCTAAGAATTGCTGACATAGCATTATAAGTCATCACAAGATTATATTCCAAATATATACACTTTTTGTTACTTGTTACTTATATTTTCTTTCAATCTCCTGAAATCCAGAGTATTTTTGTTTGCATTCATTTCTGAACCCAATTCCTATCCCACCCATGTTATCTCTACACACACACACACACACACTCACAAATTTTACACCAACAGAACTAATCCAGTTCTAAACTGGTGAGAATGTAGTTGCACCTTCTCATTTTTTTTTAAATTTTATGTGTTTATTCCAGAGAGAGAGAGGGAGAGGGAGTGCACAGGGAGAGGAACAGAGGGAGAGGGACAAGTGGACCCCGGACTGAGTGTGGATCCCATCAAAGGACCAGATCTCAGAACTCTGAGATCATGACCTGAGCCAAGACCAACAGAGTCAGATGCTTAACCAACTGAGCCATCAGGCACCCCACACCTTCTCATCTTTTAAATCTCAGTTTAAATGCTAACTCCTCAAAAGACTTTGCTAGAATAGAATAGATCTAGTTACTCCTAGATTACAGTAACTTATTTTCTTCACACAGTTATTCAAATGTGTAATTTAGAAACTGTATTTAATTGTTATTATCTGATTCTTCCAATAAAACGTAAGCTTCATGAAGGCAGGGACCATTTCTGTCTCTTTTATCTCCATCACATAGGATTGTGCCAAACACATTGTATAGATTTAATAAATATTAATTAACAAACAAGTATGCATTTTTAATTTTCTGTAAACACACACATATGAGATAAAGGGATTTACGAAAATCTACTCACATAGAGCTTACCACCCAAAATTCTTGATATTAATACATAAACAAAGCCAACTGTAACAAAATAGGAAACCACAATGAAACAAACAGAATTGGCAGGTAATAGAAACTAACGAAGACACTTTATCCTTGATACTATAAAATGGATAATGGATTTAAAAGTTTGCTAATGATGTTTAACAATACATAAAACATACACATTATTTCAGTTTCTGTGGACCAAGATATGGGAAAGGCTTAGCTGGATCCTCTTTATGATTCATGATTTCAGAAGGTTCCAATCCAAATGTGAGCTGGGGCTACAGTCTCATCTTAGTCCCAACTGGGGAACAATCTACTTCCAAGCCCACATGGTTGTTTACCAGCATGTGGTTTCTAGTGAGCTGCTGGACTGAGGACCTCAGTTTCTTGCTAACTGTTGGTTGGAAGCCACGCTCAGCTCTCTGCCATGTGGGCCTTTCCAACATAGTGATATCTTTCCTCAAAGCCAGCAGGAGAGAATTTCCTTGGAGGATAGGATTTACAGTATTATGTAACCTAATTACTTACATATAATCACATAAATCTCATCACATTTGTCATATTCTATTTGTTACAAGCAAGTCACAAGTTCTACCTACACTCAAGAAGAGGGGACCACGAGAGTTAGAGAATCAGTGGGCAGGGGTCATGGAGGCACTCTACAGTCTGCTCACCACAAACAGAAAAGTTATTATGACCCTGGTTCATCTAAGAATGTTAATAAATAAAATATTTTCTGGTAGTAAAGAATTTGTCCAACCTCACAGGATCCTGTGAAGTTTTATGAATAAGATATTAAAATAATTCACATGGGTAGTTTGGGTGGTAATCACCTACAAGTGTTTTTAATGGTACTTTATGGCAGGAGACTAATCAAAGAGTTGTGAATGTCTTCATAGTTTTATCAAAGACAGAATGGAATAAATAAGTTAGATGATGCAAATAGCATGAAGTAGCTAAAGATTCTATATACAAGAAACTAAGTGAAAACCAGAGAGATATGTGGGAAATTATATCACAACCCTTTCTTTTGTCCCCATCTTTGTCATGGTTCAACTTCCTTGCCCCATTGGCTTTGGATGTGGTCATGTGACTTGCCTTAAACAATCAAATGTGAGCAGAGATGACACTATGCCAGCTCTGAGCAGAGACTGTAGGAGGTATTCTAAGCTTTGGTTTTGCCCCTTTGCACTCCTGTCCTCCACCATGAGAACAATTCATGCCAGAGAAAATTCCAGAATGAAAGACATGCCAAGCCTAGCAAAGTCCGGCAGAGCCATGGCCAGCCAACCATTAGACTTATAAGCAGTGAATCAATATTTATTATCATAAGCCATTAATTTTGGAGTTATTCATTAGGCAATATCGCATCAGCAAAAATCTGACTAACACAGTACAGAATTTTTCAAGTAACTGATCAATAAAATGAGAAGGGACTTAGCATTTCTCTCCAATTAAATTGTTTCAGTTATAGTGTTTTTATGCCATACATTCTGATCTCTGCCAACATTATCATTGATTTATTACCATTGTTGAAGAACAAGGCATAAGTATAAGAGTGAAAGAGGCCTGTTAAAACAAATGCCAGAGCTAAGCTTCCCACTCAGGCAAACATGGACAGTCTTCGTTTACAAGGGCAGGGACCTCTACCACTGATATTGATAGATTGAAGAGAGTAGATCTGAGCAACATCACTTCTCCTTACTTGATGGGGAGAGAGGCCAGAAGTGTTAGCCTAAGGAAGTTTCTGGAAGAAAATAGGAGAAGGAAGTCTTTTGTATTCTAAAACCATTAATCTCTCATACTCTAATATTTTCACAACATCCTAATTATGGCACTGATTAGAGCTACCTAGTATTCAAGCTATTTATGTCTTACCTGTCCCTATTACTGAATTGTAACTCCCTAAAGAGCAGAGACCACACTTCACTCATTTTAAAAATTCCTTGGACGCAAAGTACCCACAGAAAACAGGCATTCAAGAAATGAATGGAATTTCTCTGTTCTTTGCTCAAAGTAGTTTCTTGCCTATCACTGAAAAGTAACTAGAGGCAGGTGACTAAAGTGTTAAATGGAAGGCAAATTAGCTGAGTTTCATTTTAGGCAAAACATAGGAAATTCCCAGGTTCTCTTGATGATAGAAAGCCAAATGCCCCATGCCTGGAGACTTGAGACTTCAGACCCATAAGCATCAGATTCATCCAAGATCATCTCTAATTTCTGGTAGCACCTGTTGAGATTTATCTTTTTTTTTTTTAAGATTTTATTTATTTATTTGACAGAGAGAGACACAGCAAGAGAGGGAATATAAGCAGGAGGAGTGGGAGAGGGAGAAGCAGGCTTCCTGCTGAGCAGGGAGCCCGATGTGGGGCTTGATCCCAGGACCCTGGGATCATGATCTGAGCCAAAGGCAGACGCTTAACGACTGAGCCACCCAGGCACCCCGAGATTTATCTTTGATGAGTTAGCTATACAATACTATAAATATCACTGATAAAAATCATTCATGTATTAAGGAATATGTAAAATTTTGTGTATCTGGCTTAATAAAACATATTACTCTCCCGGAAAATTTGAATGTAACATACTCAAAAGTGCATTTTAAATTACCTCTTAGATTTTCTGTCCCATAACCTGCCACTTTTACATAAATATTAGCACAAGATTGCTTTCCAAGAGTCAAACTTTAAACAAAAATAACCACACATTCATTCAGAGGTTAAAAAAAAAAAATCGTGTAGTCCCTCACAATAAAAAGTACATTTCTGTTCTAAAAGGAAACTTCAGTAATTGAAAATTCCTGAACTCAATAGAGAATGTTTCTTTCTGATAACTGGTTCCAACTTCATAGAAGTAAAAGATGCTGAGGTTAGATTGAGCATATTCTGTGATTCAAGCATGTACTCAAGCAGGAAATGTCCTAGATTTGGGAAATATCCAGCAAAGAGTTGTCTGCAGGCAGGTAGGGCTCTATTCTCCAATCAGGCTAAATAGTGGCTTTCAGGAATCCACTTGACAATTCTGATTGAGATGGAATTGCAGTCTGCAAGGGGTCAAGAAAACTTATACTCCAGCTGCCTAGATCACAAAAATGTCAAAAAGTAGGAACAAAGAACAGGAACTTTGTAGAGAATAAGAAAGCTTGGTAGTCCTATCTCCCCCAAGCATGATAAAAGGTAAAATGTGGCTGAAAACAAACCATTAGCTGTCAGGCCAGACTCTCAGATCAAACTGTAAATAATTGCAAGTTAAGATTGCTCTATACAAATGCAAAGCATCTGAAGCACTCTGTGTAGGCTGTCATTGTACTTTATTCTGTAATTTCAAGTTTACATTTACAAATATGTGGAGATTAAACATGTTCCTGAAAACCCAATGGGCCAGAGAAGAAATCAAAATGGAAACCCAAAAACCTTGAGATTAGTAAAAATGGAAACACAACAAACCAAATGGCATGCACTGAAAGCAGTTCTAACAGGGACATTTATGGCAATAAACACCTACATTATGAAAAAAAAAATCTCAAGTAACCAATTAGGCAAAGGGAGGAAGGAGGGGAGGAAGCGATGAGGGGAGGTGGGGAGGAGGAGCACCTAAATCAGAAAAGACATTTTCTGTTTGCAGATGACATCATCTTATACATGGAAAATCTAAAGATTCCACCAAAAAACCATTAGAATTAATAAATGAATTCTGTAAAGTTGCAGGATACTAGTCTAGGTATGTTACTAAATACTAACAATAAACTATCAGAAGGAGAAATTAAGAAAACAACTGCATTTACATATCATCAAAAAGAATAAAATACTTAGGAATAAATTTAACCAAGGAAGGGAAAGTTCTATATACTGAAAACTATAAAATATTGATAAAAGAAATTGAAGACATAAATGGAAAGATATTCTGTTTTCATGAATTGAAAGAATTAATGTTGTAAAACTGTCCATACTACACAGAACAATCTACAGATTCAATGTAATCCCTATCAAAATTCCAATGGAATTTTTCACAGAATAGAAAAAAAAAATCCTATAATTTGGAACCACAAAGACCCTAAATGGCCAAAAATATCTTGAGAAAAGAAGCAAAGCTGGAGGCATCACACTTTCTGATTTCAAACTATATTACAAAACTCTAGTAATCAAAACAATATAGACTGACATAAAAACAGACACATTAGATCAGTGGAAGAGAACAGAGTGTCCATAAATAAAGTCATGCATATATGGTTAATTAATTTTTGACAAAGTAGCCAAGAAAATACAATGGGGAAAGGACAGTATCTTCAATAAATGATGCTGGATAAACTATATATCCACATGTAAAAGAATGAAACTGCACCACTATCTTACACCATACACAAAAATAATTCAAAATGGATTTAAGACTTGAAAATAAGACCTGAAACCATAAAACTCCTAAAAGAAAACATAGGAGATGAGCTCCTTGACATTGGTCTCAGCAATGATTTTTTGGATTTGACATCAAAAGCAAAGGCAACAAAAGCAAAAATAACAAATGGGACTACATCAAACTATAAATCTTATGCATAGAAAAGGAAACCATCAACAAAATGAAAAGTCAACCTACAGAATGAGAGACAGTATTTGCAAACTACATATCTAATATCCAAAATATACAAGAAACTGATACAACTCAATAGCGAAGGAAGGAAAGAAGAATTTTAAAATGGGCAAAAGACCTGAATACACATTTCCCCAGAAAGAAATAAAAGTGGCTAATGGGTAAATGGAAAACTACTCAAAATCATTAATCATCAGGAAAATGCAAATCAAATGAGGTACCATTTCATACCTATTAGAATGGCTATTATCAAAAAGACAAGTGGCACCTGGGTGGCTCAGTTGGTTAAACATCTGCCTTCAGCTCAGGTCATGATCCCAGGGTCCTGGTATCGAGTCCAGCGTCAGGCTCCCTGCTCTGCAGGGGGCCTGCTTCTCCCTTTCCCTCTGCTTGCTGCTGCCCCTGCTTGTGCTTTCTCTATTAAATAAATAAATAAAATCTTTTAAAAAAATGACAAGAGATAACCAATGTTGGTGAGGATGTGCATAGGAGTGGGAATGTAAACTGGTATAACCATTATGAACAACATTATGAAAGTTCCTCAAGAAATTAAAAATAGTGCTACCATATGATCCGGCGATCCTACTTTTGTCTAAAGAAATTGAAATCAGGAGCTCATAGAGATACTTGCATTCCCATGTTAATGTTCATCACAACACTATTCACAAGAGCAAAAGTATGGAAACAACCTAAATACCTGCTGACAGATGATGGATAAAGAAAATGCAGTATATATACACAATAGAATATTATTTGATCTTTAAAAAGAAGGAAATCCTGCCATGTTTGACAAACAGATGAATGTAGAAGGTATGAATCTAGAAAGTAAAATAAGCCAGAGAGAGAAAGACAAATACCGTGTGGTATCTCTTGTATGCTGGAATCCTTAAAATGTGTATGTATATCAAACTCTATACTTTAAACATATTACAATTTTATTTGTCAATTTTATTCCTCAATAAAACTGGGAAAAGAAAGTAGATCGCGGGCGCCTGGTGGCTCAGTTGGTTAAGCAACTGCCTTCGGCTCAGGTCATGATCCTGGAGTCCCTGGATCGAGTCCCGCATCGGGCTCCCTGCTCGGCAGGGAGTCTGCTTCTCCCTCTGACCCTCCCCCCTCTCATGTGCTTCCTCTCTCTCATTCTCTCTCTCTCAAATAAATAAATAAAATCTTAAAAAAAAAAAAAGATCACATTTCAGTGTTCCTACCACAACAAAAGAAAAATTTTAAAAAAGAACTACGATCTACACAGTGTGAATTTTTTTTTAAGTCCCAGTACTTAAAAAAAAGAAAGAAGAAGCAAGTTAGAGTACTTCAGAGAAAGGAGAAGCACAAACAATTGGGGGAATTAAAAAAAAGTTTCATAAAGAAGGTAGCCTTTCAGCTAGATCTAAAAGATGAAAAGAATTGGACAGAATCCAGGCTGTGGGGCATGCCTGGTCAGAGGAATCAGCATGAGACAAGTTCAGGAATGGCAATGCCAGAGCAGAGCGGGGAGCAAGGACTCTCATGATTTTCCGGGAAAATGAAAAGAGTAAGACATGAGACTGTGAAGGTGATTTGAGGCCATTAAAGAGGACTTTCAATAAGATGCTAAGGAATTTGTGTTTAATTACAAAGACACTGGGGACTATTGAAAGTTTCTGAAATTAGCATGGGTGATCAGAGCTTGGTTTTAGGGAGGGAAGTCTGATGGAGTGGTAAAAGATAGAGTCAAGGGGGAAAGAGCTGGAGGCAGGGAGCATGACCAGGAGGTAACATTTGCAGCAGGCCAGCATGCA
This sequence comes from Leptonychotes weddellii, assembly GCF_054177405.1. Classification (NCBI taxonomy): domain Eukaryota; kingdom Metazoa; phylum Chordata; class Mammalia; order Carnivora; family Phocidae; genus Leptonychotes; species Leptonychotes weddellii. Next base: position 123,266,199 of record NC_138371.1, on the reverse strand, counting down.
ACTTACATCTCATGAGAATAAATCCTGAGGCACTACCACCATCAATAACAGAACTATTAACCACTTAAATTTTTAAATCATTATAGTTATAATTAAGATTGAAATTCCTGGGGTGCCTGGGTGGCTCAGTTGGTTAAGCGTGGGACTCTTGATTTTGGCTCAGGTCATGATCTCAGGGTCATAAGATCAAGCCCCACTTCGGCTCCATGCTCATCAAGAAACTTGCTTGAGATTCTCTCCCTCTGCCCCTCCCATCATGCTTATTCTAGCTCTCTCTCAAAAACAAATAAATCTTTTAAAAAAAAAAAAGATTGAAATTCCTATGGCACTTTATAGTTCGTCATCAAGTCCTTAATTGGTATCTACCATGTGCCTAGTGCTATTGTTATGTAGAAGCTAGATATGAGCAGTAGAAGGAACACTGTAGAGACAGAGTCCCAAATTCTTGCAGGGGAAGGATAGAGACAGGAGCTAGAGGCAAGGACAGTGCTAAATAATCTACACATTAGAAGCTTGGGGCACAACATCCTGACCTTGTGGCTTCAAGACCCTGGGGCTGACCAATCAGGAGCCACAGATGCACTCTCCTCTTCCACCTCTGCCCCAGGGTGACTCCTAGACTCATGATGATGCATTTGCATTGTGGGTACAGGCCTACCTCATGGAGAAAGGCTGCCATGAGGTTCTGGTACAAACCCTGTAGGGTCAAAAATTCCCCCTCCCAACAACCTGTGAGGAGTCCCCCCAGATTATTGGAAGCAGCCTCCATTAGAGACCACCCCACTGAATGTCACAGCTCCTCCCAGCCCAGAGAGACACAACAAACAACCAAACCCCAAATAAACTAGGGCCTGTTCCACCTCTGGGATCCTGCCCACTCTCCCACCTAGAGAGTGTACTTTCACTTTAATAAACTGTTTTGTGCTTCCTACTTTCCTTCTGGCTAGTTTTATTCAAGCGTGGATCCCCATGTAAGTCTTCTGGTGGGGAATCCAAGGACCGAGACTTCCATTCACACAACGCAGACTCTCCCTATATCACACTATGATAAATCCAAGGAGAGAGGGGATGTTCACATCAAAATAAAATAGAAAGTGGCATACAATAAAAAGATCCTAAGATATCATATACTTAATTATAGGGATCAGACTCTATTATATCAATTTGTCTATCTAGAAGGTAATAGCTAGTTTTGTGGCTTTTGGTAGTCTGAAAGTAAGAGTAAAATGTACATAGTTGGTAAGGAAATTATACCAAAAGTTATGATAAATGTAGATAGAGTACATTTACATCATGCAAATGTTCACAAGTGATGATTGGTTGAACAGCTGAATTAATCAGATGCCCAAACTAAGAAAGAATCTTGAGCTAATATTTATGACCCATTCCTACTATGAGATATCATCCATTCACTCAATGAGTACTTACTAAGCATCTACTATATGCTTGGGATATGTGAATCAATAAAACAAATATCCCTATAGTCTTGAGGCTTACATTCTAGCAGGGGAAGAAAGATAAAGATTGTGAACAGAATAAATAAGAAGCACAGTATATTAGAGGGTGACAAATGCCAGGAAAAAGTAAAGAAAAGAAGGGAATAAGGAGTCTGGAGTATTGCAATTTTAAATACAGTGGTTCGGAGTAGGTGTCCTTAGGAAGGTACTACTTGAACAAAATATCAGTAACAGATCATTGGCTGTGCCTCAAGGATTAAAAAAAAAAAAAAATTCCATCCACGATACCAAAGAGTCTATCATCTGAGGTTCTAGAAAACATCAGATTCCAAACTTTCAGGCTTCTAGAGTAAAAGCAACATGGAGAGATAGCTGGCATTGCCTTAAAGCTATAGGTCCACTTACTGCTGTTGTACCAACAAGTAGTACATGAAACAGAAGACAGCAAAGTTGAGTGGGCACTGCCTATTTCTCTTCTTCGTCACTTTCCTTTCACTCTCACCCCCACCATGCCTACAAACTCCCTTTCTGTTTGCTGCGTGTGATTTGGCTATTGTGTTGCAAGATTTGAGTTCCAAATAACCAAGTCTTCTAGACTTGATTTTTGTTGTTAATCAAAATTCCTAAACTAAACTCACTGTTGCCAGCAAGGATTTTTTTTTTAATCCAGGGCTAACAGCAAGGAGAGAGGCATAGCTTTCTGAGCGATTAGACATTTATGCATTATACAAGTCAGTAAAGATGTAAGTAGGAGTCCGGGTACAGAATAAAACAGTACAAACTTCAAGAGATGGTGAAAAACACCTGGGATGCATCTATTATAGAATTAGCCAGCAATTAGCTTGATAGACATCAGCCAATGTGCAGAGGCTAGATGGAGAAGTAACCAAAAGTCCTCCTAGAGCTGGATCTATATCAGCCAACAGAGAACTGGGGAAATGTTAATGGATCTGTGAAGAACCTAATTTGGCAACCTCAGAGACTGTATTTCTAATTGTAATTCACACTCAGGTTGACTTTTACAGGCAATGTTTTTTTTTTTTTAAAGATTTTATTTATTTATTTGAGAGAGAGAGAGAGTGAGAGAGAGAGCGCAAGAGGGAGAAGCAGACTCCCCGCCGAGCAGGGAGCCTGATGTGGGACTCGATCCCAGGACTCCGGGATCATGACCCGAGCCGAAGGCAGTCACTTAACCAACTGAGCCACCCAGGCACTCTACAGGCAATGTTTTTAAACAAGGAGAAATTTAGTAAAAAATAGAGACAGAAGAAAAAGGAAAGGATTTATGTTAAATTGCTCGCCTTTTAAACTTTCATGGGAATGGAACATTTCAGTCATCTCTAAAGAGTTGAAGATATACCTAAAAGCGACTCAGTTTTGTACTTGGACATGTTCTAAAACAACTATGGTTGTTTTTAAATGACATCTAATCTTCTGACAGATCTATCCCCAAATCCTTCAGCTAGCACCCAATGACTTGATATAATTAAACTATTTCTGATGAAATAAATTGAAGGACTCAGAGGAGCGATAAAGGGCCACATACAAAGCCACCTTTACAGTTTAATCCGTGCTTTGTTCGATTGGGAAATTCACAGTGCCACGTGGTAAAAAGAGGGCTATTTTTTACAAAGGGAGAAGATCTTGAGGCTAAGAGGGCTGGAGAGTGAGGGAAACAGGCAGTGTAGCCCGCACCTCCAGAACGGCCTTTTAAAAAGGTAAATCAGATCATGTCATTCCCTAGCTTAACACCTTCCAATGGTCTCCCTTCCAGCCAGTCAAATCTAAACTCCTTATGATGGCTTTTCCTTCCTCTCCCTTGCTCATCACTCTCCTGCCAAGCTATCTTCTTGCTAGTCAAACATGCTAAGCTCCTCCCACCCCAGGGCCTTTGCACATTCTTCCCTCTGTCTGGTTCACCCCCTTCTTTCTTCTCACTTAGCATTTGCGGTCTGCCTGAATGTCACTTTTTCCAGGAGATCTTGCTTCACCTCCATTTCTGAGTCCTTCTCCAGTTTGCACACTCTCTAACCTACCCTTGTTTTATTTTTGCACGGCATAGCTCTAACTGAAATTGTTTTTTTTTTTTACCTATTTTCTACCTCTCTGACTACAACATAAGCAGAAATTAAGGTGCCACATTACCCTTGAAAAACTAGGAAATAATGAGGGTTAAGTACTCAAGGCAGCAAGGATGGGCTAAGGAAAAAATTAGTTTGTACATTAATTTAAAATAGTCACTTATTTAAGGCAGAAAAAGAAAACACATTTCAGAAACTGTAGAAATGTCCTGGAGGAAGTACACATAGAGGATAAAAATAAATGGTCAAATAAGGGAAAGTTATTAATTAGTACCTATGGGATTTTCTTTTTCATTCTAACTGGGATTTGTAATTTGTAAATAAAAAGTTACCAATGCCTAAGTAAATTATATAGTTGGAGGAGAAAGGAGAGGTGAAAATAAGCAGGAATCCACCTATCAGACAGACAACAGGTAAAGTCTAATTATACCCAATATTGTGAAATATTAAGTGTGATAATATCTAGACTTTTCAAGTTGAATAAAATCTAGTATCCAGCACTCTCAGACATTTTTGGTTCACAACCTTGGGAGTTCCCTGGGTGAAAACAGAAACTGGTTCCTGACCCAGAGGGCAAGGAGAGCCTGAACAGGCCACTCCAGACTGGTAGGTGAGCGTCTCAATAAGCAAGAGAGCTTACTTCGGAGGCTTGTCTTGGGAAACCACAAGATGAGTAGATGTCCACACTTGCCCACCAGAATCTTAAAAGTTTATATAGAGACCTGCACTGGGTTCAGTCAGACAGCTTGGACAATCTCAACTACACCAGCTCTCTCAAGGTGGCATCCCTGAAAATGGCTCTGGCTGTGGGAATGGCCGCAGGCAGAAGGTATACTCTAGAGGGGAGGGGGGTGGGGGGATGGGTTAGCCCAGTGATGGGTATTAAGGAGGGCACGTACTGCATGGAGCACTGGGTGTCATATGCAAACAATGAATCATGGAACAATACATCCAAAACTAATGATGTAATGTATGGTGATTAACATAACAAAAAAAAAAGAGGGTATACTCCAAGGATGGGAAGCAGGTGAGGAGCCTCTAATTGCCTGGGTGCAGTTCAGAGGTCAACCAGTGGTCACGTCCTCTTGATGACCCCCTCCAACATACATTAATTAGTATGAACGTAAACTGTTGCAACTTTTTTTTTTGTATTCACAAATGAAAATCTTTATTTAAAACTGTATGGGAACATATTCTATCAGAAAGTTTATTCTTTTTTGTTGTTTTGACTATAGTTAACACATAATGTTACATTAGTTTCAGGTGTACAACATAGTGATTCACCAACTGTACTATGCTATTCTGACCACAGGTGTAGCTAACAATGGTGCAATTTTTTAATAATGTGGCAATAGACATCTATCAATTCCACTATTGAAAATTTATTTCACAGATACACACATTTGCACAAAGATGTAAGGAAGTTGCTTGCAGGATTAATTGTAATATCAAAGAATGGGAAGCTACAAAAAGGTCCATCATTTAGCTTGGTTAATAAGTTCTGATAATTCCTAATGGAAGATGCAATAATTAGAAGAGGTCAGATAGAAATGTAATGGAATTATATCAAAAATAAATTGCATACTTCTGCAAACTGCTTTTTTTAAGCAGAGTGTAACTTGTAAAATAAAGACTGAATATGCTGATGGGTGTGCATATAGAAAATGAGAGAAAACATGAAATATATTAATGGTTTTGATTCTTCTGGGCAGTAGGACTAGGATGTGAAGAACTTTACTTTTCACTTTATAACTTTCTACATCATTTGGAATTGTTTACCATAAATATTATTTTGTAACAGAATACTAGCTAATAGAAAGAGAAAGAGAATAGCAGGCAATTGTGTGTGATTTGACTCCTGCTTGGCTCCTATGTTGCCATTTATCTACCTCCATACCCTCACCTCTTCACACACAATTCACTCTTTACTTTCCAGCTTTATTGATCTATAACTGACATATAATGTTGTATAAACTTAAGGTGTACCATATTATTTAATACATATATATTGCAAAATGATTACCACAATAAGCTTAGTTAATACATACATCACCTGACATAATTATTTTTTTTCTGCAATTCTACTTCTGGGTCTATCTCAAAAAAATGAAATCACTATCTTGAAGAGAAATCTGCACCCCTATGTTCACTGCAGCATTAGTCACAATAATCAACACATGAAAACACCTAAGTGTCTGCCAACTGATGAATGGATACAGAAGATGTGGTATATATTTACAATATAATCTTATTTAGCCACGAGAAAGAAGGAAATCTTGTCATTTGTGACAACATGGATGGACTGTGAGGGCATTATGCTAAGTGAAATAAGTCAGACAGAGAGATAAATGCTGTATCATCTCACTTATTTGTAGAATCTAAAAAAGTCAAACTCATATAAACAGTAGGATGGCAGTTGCCCAGGGACTTAAAGATAGGAGAAATGAAGAGATGTTGGTCAAAGGGTACAAAGTTACAGTTATAAGATGAGTAAGTTCTGGGGATCTAACGTATAGCATGATTACTATAATTAACAATATTGTATCATATACTTCAAAGTTGCTATGAGAGTAAATCCCATTCATTGGGACAGAAACATCAGCTCTCCATCCAGACACTCATAGGGCAGCCAACTCCTAATCATCCCTTTAAGACTATGCACAGATACAACCTCATTTTAGCAGTAATCCCTGACCTCAGAAAGCTGAGCTTGTATGCCATCTTCACATGCACTTTCCATTTATGCCTGGCTGACCCACCATACCGCTCACCCCACTAGAAGTTGTAACTAAATCACTTTTCTGCAATCATGAGAATCTCCATATGCACAGCTCTTCCTTGATGGGGTTAAGATTTGGGTCCCAACTTCAGACACTTCTCTACAGATATTTTTAGGAACATCCTGTGTGGGAGGGAATACTGTCTAGTATTTATAGTTGAAATTGCCTATGAGCCCTTTAAAGCAAGGATCATATCTCTATAATCCCCAAATCTATCCATACCAGGCACACAGTAGGCTCTCAATAAATACTGGTAAAAGGAAGACTGAAAGCTCATGTTGAAAAAAATGAAAAACTGCTTAAAGTATTTACATTTTAAAAGAAGAATAACCCATCTTTCAAAAGAAATGTGCTAGCCCCTCAAAGAGAGCTGCCTGTCCATGGGGCAGATGTGACCTTCTTCACATGAGTTTAGTGCTAATTCCCAGAGCCTGGGCTTAAGGAGAGACTACAGAGCAAGGCTAGAAACTGTGTTCTCTTTAGCTCAGGTGGTCCCAGGACATTTGATTGAATGAATATCTAGACACATAAGGTACAATCTGCCTCAGAGTAGAAGTCTCAAGCTAGCAGGAATTCCCAAGGTGTCAATATGATTAAAAGCCACAAAAGGACCTCAAATGAATACAGGAGAAAATAGCTTATTAAAAAAGATAGTCTAGGTCCATATTGGCTGTCATCCTTGAATCTTCTTTTATTCTACTCATCCAGTCATTCATTGAGTTCTTTTGTTTTTTTTTCCTCTTACATATTTTTAGATATGTCCCTCCCCCCTTTTTCCCACCTCCTTACCAAGACTTCATAGTGTCCTTGTGATCAGGACCTGCAGAACACTCCAGCCTCTTCTCTTGCAGTTCCCCGCCTTGCCTTCATCCATTCTTCCGCTCATTCAACAATCATGACTAATCACAAAGGATGTGCTCTGGGCTCCACAGGAGCTGAGTCTATAACAACAAGCAAGATAGGTAATGTCTTTGCCCTCAGGAACAAGATGTTTCAACCACTACAAACTTCCTCCAACTTGAGTTCCTTGTGGCCAGCTGCCTAAAATTCCCTCCACCTGGCTAACTCGTACTTGTTTCATGCCTCACCTCCTCTAGGATACCTTCCACAATTTCCCACATATTAAGTGGGAAATATTAAGTGCCCCTGTGTTGCATTTCTAAGATGCCTCCTGAGTGACACATTCAGTAAGGGTACCCAGGGAGGCCCTTAATAGAGGAAATGTTTACAAAATGTGACCAGGGTCAAGAGACAGTAAGGGTCAGTGAAGCTCCCTGAGGATAGTAACACCAGGGCACTGTCACCCCCTCCTAGCACTGGAGCAGCAGAGGGAAGAGGCAGTTACCAAAACCTTGAGAAACCAGTGAAATTATAGGGGAGGACCACTTAACAGAAGCTATGGTTTTAAGTAGAAGAACTCATATAACCTGTGATAACCAGCAGGCAGGAGCCAAGGAATAAATACCCCAGCCTGATGGTCCTCCCTCCCTCTAATCTCTTGCTAGTGTTTCCCTTTAACCAAACACAACCTGGAGCCAGAGGGCAAGAGACCCCCTGACTTAGTCATGGGACTCAAAGCAAGATGGAAAAGGGAAGAGAGTAGAACTGGAAGGGCAAACAGAAAACATCCAACACAACTTCACTCACCATGCTCTCAACTGGACTGTGACTTCCGTGGAGGAAGACCCAGGCCTCTTTGATGTTGGAACTGAAGAGGTGTAAGTTCATCGGCCACATGAAGAACATTAGAGTTTTCTTCCAACCTCCTTTAATACTTTCACTGTTTCTACTCTGCAAAGAAAAAAATGAAAGCCACTGAAATGCAGCTCTGCTCTAGCCTTCACAGGAACACCTTCCAACTGTGCTTCGATGGGTTTGAATATACTGAGGAATTTTTTTAAAGTAGATATGACCCTGTATGGGCCACAGAGTGACCATGTGCTTACACTGCATACTCTGATAAGCATTTCCAAGTCCTAGAAGCCCAAAGGTCGCCCAGCTGGGACTTCTGTCTGATGTCAGAGGAATTCTGGGGACCTCCATACTCTGCCTACCTGCGCCAGTGTGGCCAGAGCTCCAGTGTCAGCCATCGGGGTCACAAACATCCTCACTCCCAACACAGACAAGAAAGGGACTGGGAGTTGCAAGCCTGTTTTCAAGGCAGTTTTTGAAACAGCACATGATGAAAACCTATTACAATAAAATACTGAAATCTTTGATGCCTCAGGAGAAAAATCAAAGGAAATGTTCACCGTTGGCGTATTTGATAGTTACTGGGCTCCTTCTTCAGGCCAGCAGTGTGGACAAGAATCAGGATGAGATCTGAGCTCATCTAATTGCTGAAGGCGTATGCCACACACAAGCTTTACTTGTTCCATTTCAGCTCATTGTCTTTACCACGTCGGCTCTTTTTCCCCTCCAGTTATGCTTAATTTAACCAGAGATTAGAATTCTAAACCCTCTGGGAGTAAGAAAGGAACTCTCCTCCACCATGATGTTTCAGCTAAGGGAGCTGAAGCAAAAGGAATGCTTTTTCTCCCAGGGTCTCCCATAGCTCAAGAAAATTTAATCACATTCTCTCCTTTGGCATCTTCTTAAAAATGCCTTCAGAAGCTTCCCAGAGCTTAGCCCCAAAATCTAATCTGAAGTTTAGACAGGTTTAGTGAAAGGCAGCTTTTGCCTCCACCCCAGGCTGCAATATAATGGGTTTACCAAGCCCCCCGTAGGGGTTTGAGAACATTTCTGTAAGGCAGGCAGCCTCCTTGCAGACGTAGCTTTTCAGACCTGAGGCTCTCTCTTTAGCAATTATTTTGATTTTTTGTAATGACCCACCTGCCTGATGCTAATAATCACTCAGTGTGTGCTCCACCCACATAACATTCTCTCCAATTCAGGAATCTAAGCCTCCTTTATGTTCTAGATGAAAAACTCCCCATTGGTGTGAGTTAAAACCATGCTGATTCACTTCAACAGACATGAATCAAGTGCTTTCCATGTACAAGACATTTGCTAAGCATTTGGGGGAAGGACACAGAAGAATAAAACACAGCCCCTTGCTTCAGAAAATTTACAGATGACGTGTGTTGAGCAAGAGAGGCACGAATACTGTGGAAGAGGTAAGTGCCTAAGAGAGGGGCCAGAAAGAAGTGGTATTTCAGCAGAAGAAGAGAAGTCCCTTCCAGCTGGAGCATCTCATGAGGGGTTTCCCAGGGGAGGGAGAATTTTCTATGGTCCCCAGAAGACTGTGGTCAAATTCCAGGAACAGACACCACTGTAAGCAGAAACTACATTGGCATCATGAACAAATGTCTCCTCTACTAACCTGATTCAGTCATCCATTCGTTCATGCAATAAGCATTCATTACATGCCTACTCTATGCCTGCACTAGGGATATAAAGACAAGAGTAAGTCCTTCTACTACTAGTTCACAGGCTGGTAGGGAAGAAGAGGTAAACAGTAGCTGCTATACTAAGGGATAAGTAGAATCCTAGAAATTCAGCCCATGGTGGCCAAGAGAGATCACCTCTAAGTGGGGAGGGAATTCTTCACAGAGGAAGACATTTGAATTGGGTCTGGAAAAATGAGTATGTGCTTGATAAATAGTCAAAGGGGCAAAGGCATTCCCAACAGAAGGAAACACAAATGCAAAGGCATGGACACAAGAAATGACATGGGCTACCAGGGAACTGCAAGTCATCTAGTCTGGCTAGAATGCAAGCTTCATGAAAGGGAATGGCAAGGAAATGAGGTGAGCGGGTCAGGCATGAACCTAACCCACAAGGTGCTCTTATGATGGCCCAAGAAGTTTGGGTTTTACCTGTGAGATTGGAGCTTTAGGGAATGGTATTAAGGAAAGCAGTAACAGGATCTGATTTGCATTTATAAGAACCCAAGCATCTCTAGAGAGTTTATCCTCTGGGAAGGGAAACATAGGTTAGGAGAGAATTGCATGGGACAGGCAGGAGGTGATGGGGGCCCAAGCTGTGGCACCTGCTGTGAAAATAGACAAAAGAGGGGTGCCTAGGTGGCTCAATCGTTAAGTGTCTGCCTTCGGCTCAGATCATGATCTCAGGGTCCTGGAATCGAGCCCCGCACTGGGCTCTGTGCTCAGCGGGAAGCCTGCTTCTCCCTCTCCCACTCCCACTCCCCCTGCTCGTGTTCCCTCTCTTGCTGTGTCTCTCTCTGTCAAATAAATAAAATCTTTAAAAAAGAAAGAAAATAGACAAAGGAAAGGATGAATTAGCAAGGTGCAAAGATTCTTCAAGAAGGTCAAGTAAAGTGGGCACTCAGAGATGCCTAATGGATTTGGAAATTAAGAGGTCTTTAGTAACCTGAGCTCAAGCAGGCTGGCTTCCCCCCCTTTTTAAAAAGTATTTTTGAGCTTTTTATTAACGTATATAATATGTATACTGAAAAGTACATAAGTTTATAGTGTGAATACATTCACATAACCAGATTAAGAAATAGAGCATTACCAGTACCCCCCAAAACCTCCCCTTGTCCCCTTGCACTTATCCCCCAAGGGTAACCATTAGCCTGACTTCTCAAGCCATACATTATCTTTTCTTTTTTTCAACCTTTTCAAAAATTTTTATTTTCTAATTGAAGTATAATTAACATATATTAGTTTCAGGTGTACAATATACTGATTCAACAATTCTGTACATTAGTCAGTGCTCATCACAGTAAGTGTACTCTTAATTCCCTTTATCTATTTCACCTATCCTCCCACCCACCTCCCCTCTGGCAATGACCAGTTTCTTCTCTGTATTTAAGAGTATGTTCATTTGTCTCTTTTTTCCTTTGTTCATTTTTGTTTTGTTTTGTAAATTCCACATATGAGAGAAATCATGGTATTTGTCTTTCTCTGACTTATTTCACTTAGCATTATACCCTCTAGGTCCATCCATGCTGTTGCAAATGGCAAAAATCTCATTATTTTTATGACCATTTAATAATAATAATTATATATACACACATATATACATATATATACAAGATTTTATATATATATGTACCTACATATACATATATATACACATATATAATTTATTTTAGTCCTCTCTCTTCTGTTTTTGATAACTCTGGCTAAAGATTTATCAATTTTATTGATATTTTCAAAGAATCAGCTCCTGGTTTCATTGATCTGTTTTATTGGGGTTTTTTAGTCTCTATTTCACTTATTTCTGCTCTAATATTTATTATTTCCTTCCTTCTACTGTCTTTGGCCTTTGTTCTCTTTCTAGCTCCTTTAGGGGTAAGTTTTGGTTGTTTATTTGAGATTTTTCTTATTTCCTGAGGTAGGCCTGTATTGCTATAAACTTCCCTCCTAGAATAGCCTTTGCTACATCCCAAAGATTTGTGACTGTTGTGTTTTCATTTTCATCTGTCTCCATGTATTTTTTTTATTTCCTCTTTGATTTCTTGGCTGACCCATTCACTGTTTAGTAGCATATTATTTAGCCTCCACATATTTGTGTTCTTTCCAGATTTTTTTCTTGTGGTTGATTTCTAGTTTTATACTACTGTGGTAGGAAAAGATGCATGATAGGATTTCATTCTATTTGAATTCATTAAGACTTTTCTTGTGGCCTAATATATGATCTATTCTAGAGAATGTTCCATGTGTACTTGAGAAGAATCAACACCACATCAAAAACTAATGATGTATTGCATGGTGACTAACATAACATAATAAAATTAAAAAAAAAACACATTAATGAGAGAGAAGAACCATATGGTCCTCTCAATTGATGAATAAAAAGCATTTGACAAAATACAGCATCCTTTCCTGATTAAAATTCTTCAGAGTATAGGGATAGAGGGAACATTCCTCAAGTTCATAAAATCCATCTATGAAAAACCCACAGCGAATATCATCCTCAATGGGCAAAAGCTGAGAGCCTTTCCCTTAAGATCAGGAACACGTCAAGGATGCCCATTCTCACCACTATTTTCCAACATAGTACTAGAAGTCCTAGCAACAGCAATCAGACAACAAAAAGAAATAAAATGTATTCAAATTAGCAAAAAAGTCAAACTCTCTCTCTTCCCAGATGACATGATACTTTCTGTGGAAAACCCAAAAGACTCCACCCCCAAATTACTAGAACTCATATAGCAATTCAGGAATGTGGCAGGATACAAAATCAATGCACCAAAATCAGTTGCCTCCTTATACACTAACAACACAACTGTAGAAAGAGAAATTAGAGAATTGATTCCATTTACAATGGCACCAAAAACTATAAGATACCGCAGAATAAACCTAACCAAAGAGGTAAAGGATCTATACTCTAGGAACTACAGAACACTCATGAAAGAAATCGAAGACGACACAAAAAGATGGAAAAATATTCCATTCTCATGGATCGGAAGAATAAACATTGTTAAAATGTCTATGCTACCCAGAGCAATCTATACCTTCAATGCCATCCTGATCAAAATTCCAATGGCATTTTTCAAACTGCTGGAACAAACAACCCTAAAATTGGTATGGAATCAGAAAAGACCCCAAATCACCAAGGAAATGTTGAAAAAGAAAAACAAAGCTGGGGGCATCACACTGCCTGTTTTCAAGTTATATTACAAAGCTGTGATCACCAAAACAGCATGGTACTGGCACAGAAACAGACACATAGACCAATGGAACAGAGGAGAGAGCCCAGATATGGACCCTCAACCCTATGGTCAAATAATCTTCGACAAAGCAGGAAAAAATATGCAATGCAAAAAGACAGTCTCTTCAATAAATGGTGCTGGGAAAATTGGATAGCTATATACAGAAGAATGAAATTCCACCATTCTCTTACACCATACACAAAGATAAACTCAAAATGGATGAAAGACCTCAATGTGAGACAGGAATCCATCAAAATCCTAGAGGAGAACATAGGCAGGAACCTCTTAGACATCGGCCACAGCAACTTCTTTCAAGACACGTCTCCAAAGGCAAGGGAAACAGAAGCAAAAATGAACTTTTGGGACTTCATCAAGATAAAAAGCTTCTACACAACAAAGGAAACAGTCAACAAAACAAAGAGGCAACCCACAGAATGGGAGAAGATTTTTGCAAATGACACTACAGACAAAGGGCTGATATCCACGATCTATAAAGAACTTCTCAAACTCAACACCCAGAAAACAAATAATCAAGTCAAAAAATGGGCAGAAGACATGAAAAGACACTTCTCTGAAGATGACATACAAATGGCTAACAGACACATGAAAAAATGTTCATCATCATTAGCATTCAGGGAAATCCAAATCAAAACCACATTGAGATACCACCTTACACCAGTTAGAATGGCAAAAACTGACAAGGCAAGAAACAACAAATGTTGGAGAGGTTGTGGAGAAAGGGGAACCCTCTTATACTGTTGGTGGGAAGGCAAGTTGATACAGCCACTTTGGAAAACAGTGTGGACGTGCCTCAAAAAATTAAAAGTAGAGCTACTCTATGACCCAGCAATTGCACTCCTGGGTATTTACTCCAAAAACACAGATGTAGTGAAAAGAAGGGCCATATGCATCCCCATGTTCATAGCAGCAATGTCCGCAATAGCCAAACTGTGGAAAGAGGCGAGATGCCCTTCAACAGACAAATGGATAAAGAAGATGTGGTCCATATATAAATGGAATATTACTCAGCCATCAGAAAGGATGAATACCCAACTTTTGCATCAACATGGATGGGACTGAAGGAGATTATGCTAAGTGAAATAAGTAAAGCAGAGAAAGTCAATTATCATATGGTCTCACTTACTTGTGGAACATAAGGAATAGCATGGAGGACATCGGGAGAAGGAAGGGAAAAATGAAGGGGGGGAAATCGGAGGGGGAAATGAACCATGAGAGAGTATGGATGCTGGGAAACAAACTGAGGGTTTTAGAGGGGAGGGAGATGGGGGGATGAGTTAGCCCAGTGATGGGTATTAAGGAGGGCACATATTGCATGGAGCACTGGGTGTTATACACAAACAATGAATCATGGAACACTACATCAAAAAGTAATGGTGTACTGTATGGTGACTAACATAAAAAATTAATTTAAAAAATTTATTCAACTGGTCTTGGATGGAATGTTCTGAATATAAGTTAGGTTCATCTAGTTTAATGTGACATTCAAACCACTGTTTCCTTGTTGATTTTCTGTCTGAATGATCTGTCCATTGATGTAAGTGTGATAGTAAACTCCTCTATTACTGTATTACTGTCAATTTCTTCCTTTATATCTGTTAATAGCTGTTCATGTATTTAGGTTCTCTTGTGTTTGGTGCATATATTTTTATAATTGTTATATCATCTTGTTGGATTGTTCCCTTTATCATTACATAGTGTCTCTGTCTCTAATCTGTTTTAAAATCTATTCTGTCTGATATAAGTATTGCTATCCCAGCTTTCTTTTTGCTTCCATTTGCATAATAAATATTTTTCCATCCCTTCACTTTCAATCTACATGTTCTTTAGGTCTGAAGTGAGTCTCTTATAGACAGCATATAAATGGTTCTTGCTTTTTGATCCAGTTACCCTAAGTCTTTTCCTATTTTTGTACTTCGTACATACAAAATCATATAATATGTAACCTTTATTCTACCTTCTTCATTCAGTATTATGTTTTGTGGGTTTTTTTTTTTTTTTTTTACTGAAGTGTAGTTGACACACGATGTTGCCTTAGTTGCAATGTACAACATAGTGATTCAACATATGTATACCTTATGCTATGCTGACCATAAGTGTAGCTACCATCTGTTACCATATAATGCAATTACAATACCATTGAGTATATTCCCTAGGCTGTACCTTTTATCCCCATAACTTACTCATTCCATAACTGGAAGCCTGTACCTCCCACTCCCCTTCACTCATTTTGCCTATTCCCCCAACCCCCTTCCTTCTGGCAACCATCAGTTTGTTCTCCGTATTTATGAGTCTGTTTTTGCTTTTTGTTGGTTTGGTTTTTAGATTCCACATGTAGGTGAAATCATATGGTATTTGTCATTCTCTCTCTGACTTACTTCACTTAGCATATTATCTTCTAGGTCCATCCATGTTGTCACTAATGGCAAAATATCATTTGTTTTTATGAGTTCAAGCAGTTTTGATAAAATTATGAGCAACAGAAGCCCAAGGAATGGCTGGAAGGTGAGGAGGTGGGGGCAATGACAGATCTCTGCTTCAAGGAGGTTGACTATGAAGGGAGCAAAATGGTAATGGGTGATATGCACCTAGGGTTGGAGTGAATGTATGAAGATGAAAGATATTTTAGCATGTCTGTTTTTTGTTTAAGAGAATCTAGTGGAGAGAAAGGTTTAAAAAATAAAGTCAAAACCCTAAGTCCCTAGCTCTATTTAGAAAGAGGAAAGGGATGACTTTAAAACTACACTTCAGCTTTAATAATGTGCATAAAACTCTGGGGCTCTTGTTAAAATGAAGATTCTGATTCAGCAAGTATGGGATGAAATCTAAAATTCTGTATTTCTAACAGGATCCAGGTGATGTCAGTGTTACTAGCCTAAAAATTACATATCAATGAGCAAGACCTTAGCAAGTAGGAGGGCCCCTTCAATATGATAAAGATAAAAATTCTCCCCAAACTAACTTATAAATTCAGAGCAATTCTACTCAGAATCCCAACAGGGTTTTTCATGAAGTTTGATCCTGAAATTCACTTTGAAAGAATAAAAGGCCAAAAATAACCAAGACAATTTGAAGAAAATAAATAACAATGAGTCACTTACTCTTGATACCCTGCCAGATATTAAGATGAACAACAAAGCTATAAAAGTTGAAGTGTGGTGTGGGAACAAGGAGAATCACATAGAACAATAAATAGAATAAAATGTTCTCAGACAAAAGGTCCTCCATGTGGAAAGTGAAAAAATTACATTGTAATTTTATGCCATACAGAAAAGTCAATGCAAGTAGATTAAAGAACAAATTTAATTTTAAAAGCAAAATTAAACTTAAAGAAAATATAGAATATTTTCATGACTCGGTGGGAGGAGGTTTCTTATACAAAATATAAAAAAGTAAAAACTCATTAAAAAAAAGTTGATAAATTAGGCTTCCAGAATATTTAAATCTTCTCTGTGATAGAAAACAGCATACAGTTAAAAGAGAAGCCAAAGTATAGGAAAAGATATTTGAAATACATATAATGGCAATGGATTAGTATATATATATTAACATGTATACTAAATATACATATATTCTACATATTTTATTTATATATATATATATCTCCTACCCCTTACCATATGACAAAAAACCCAATAGGGAAAAAATGTAAAAGAGGAAACTCAAGTAGCCAATATACAACTTTTTAATGAGCATTCTGATTAATAATCAGGAAAATGCAAATTAGTTAAATCAAAACCATGTTATACCAACAGATTGGGGGGAAAACCGTTAATAATAACAGCTGACAAGGTTTTGGGGAAAAGTACAGTACCAGTATATGTGAAGATCAAATTTAACCTAGTAAATTTAAATAGGTGCATCCCCTACTCTCCAGCCATTCCACTTCTACGATTATACCCTACAGAGATTCTTGCACATGAGCCCAAAGAGACATCAAAATCTTTTTTGCTTCAATGTTTATATTAAAAACAAAGTGGGCATAAACTATCTATTACCTAGTAGGACAATAAATAAACTATAATTTATTCATACAATAAAACGTAAATGAATCAATTAGATCTGTTTCATCTTGAATCTGTCTGAAAAACAACAAAATCGGGAAAAAAACAATGTTCAAAATTATACATAAATGAATTTTTCGTATCAATGTTATGTCACCAAAATGTGTGAGTGATCTATACCAACTTCTAAACAGTCATTTCTTCTGGAGAGAAAAGGGAAATGTATCCATCAAGTCCCCACCAGAAAGACAAAAGTGTAACAGTTGTTATAACAAAGAGAATTTAATATAGGAAATTAAACAGGTATTGGGAAATGGATTCAGAAAACAAGAAGTGAACCCTGAGATAACACAGAAATTGTGGGGTTTTTTTGTTTTTTTGCTTTTTGATGAGAGAATTTAAGTATTTTGTATGTTTCAGACTACTGGAAAGTTTTTGCAACAAGCAGATATAATATTTAGAAGAAAAATAATAATATATTATCACACTTAAAAAAAAACAAAACCGTGAAAACCCTACTACAGTCAAAGCCTTCTGGTTTGGATTAGAAATGGACTGGCTAATATATATTTGTTTATTTTTATATATGTAAATAAACAACACCCACAGTCATTACCTCAAAGGAAGACAACACATGTAGTTGGGGTGAAAGAAAAGCGAACCACTCACTGATTTCCTGCTGCATCCTGGTGACCATGATACCTTCAAATGCACGGTATCACAGATTGATAGAGATAGCCTGATTTTTCCAAAGCCAGATATACATAGGCAGTCAATCTTTTTCCTATAAGGCCAGACATTTAGCTGTGTTTCTTGTGTGTGTGTGTGTGTGTGTGTGCGTGTGTGTGTAAAAGACAGTAAATTTTACTTTTTAATCTTACTTTACATTTTTTATATTTATTTTTTAATTTAAATTCAATTAATTAACATATGATGTATTATGAGAGGTAGAAGTCAGTGACTCATCAGTCTTATTAATACCCAGTGCACAGGTAATACAGAAATTGTAATGGCAGGAAACTCCTCCTGCTGTTCCTGGGGTGAGGGAGTGAAGGAAGAGATGGGTTATTAGAACTCAGAGATTTACAAGTGAGGTCCTGCAGGTCTAGAACCCGGATCTCCGGGGAGATACACTGTTCAGCTGGTGCTGATACTTCAGAGACTCAGACTTAAGGGAAAGGGTGCTGATTAACTGGTGCTGATGTCTCTGAGGTGGCATGAAAGGTCCAGGAACCAGCACACTGAAGCCAACTGCTGCTAGGACCAATTGCAGCGGCATGACTGAGATGACACTGACAGGAAAAGCACATCCCTCTTCCCTCCTCTGGCCTTCCCATCTCCCTCTTCCACCCACAATTGAAAGAAGGTAGGAGGGATCCACTGACAAAGGAGAGGGATGTCAACAAAGTCCTAGCCCTCGCATGACAGCAGAGTACAGAGTTATGGGCTTGGAGCTGGGGGGCAAAACTTTATCAACTAGCACAGAGGGGTACAGTTTGGGGGAGTGGGGCTTTCACTGTAACCCGTTAAGAGATAAATCTGAGGGGCGCCTGGGTGGCTCAGTTGGTTAAGCATCTGCCTTCTGCTCAGGTCATGATCCCAGGGTCCTGGGATCGAGCCCCGCACTGGGCTCCGTGCTCAGCGGGAAGCCTGCTTCTCCCTCTCCCGCTCCCCCTGCTTGTGTTCCCTCTCTCATTGTGTCTCTCTCTGTCAAATAAATAAATAAATAAAATCTTTAAAAAAAAAAAAAGGAGATAAATCTGAAGCAAATAGGACATATGTTAAATTTGGGTGATGGGTATACAGATGCCTATACTTTGGTGTATATTTAAAACATCATAATTAGTTTCTAATGAAATTAAAGCGTGGACCCCAAATTGACAATTAGCCAAGTGCCTGTGACAAAGGCGTAGCCGAAGAGGAGGGAAGGCAGAAGGTGCCAGCTTCCTTTCATGGGGTCTAG
This sequence comes from Leptonychotes weddellii, assembly GCF_054177405.1. Taxonomy (NCBI): domain Eukaryota; kingdom Metazoa; phylum Chordata; class Mammalia; order Carnivora; family Phocidae; genus Leptonychotes; species Leptonychotes weddellii. The sequence continues at coordinate 123,247,274 of NC_138371.1, read as the reverse complement.
ACTAGATGGCAGGATGGACATAGGAAAGGATCAATGAAGTGGAAAGGAAAATAAAAAAGAGGAACTGAGGGAATTAAAGGCTTTCTTGGCATACAGAACATATTTTGTATGAGTATGGAAGTAAGAAATCAGGAAGGACATGAAAGTATGGTTGGGGTGTCAATATTGACATTTAAGACATCAGAGATTGGTCAGTTCCAGTGCTCCCACTTTTCCAGCTTTGGAAGTGGCTTGTCTCCAACACATCATTAACTGGAATATGCTATGCATGCTTATTTTATGAGGCACTAAGAAAGAAAAAAAATGAAGATAATTAAGCTGTAACATGATATATTCTTATCACAACTTATCAAAAAACCCTTTTAGATTTTAGATGCAGATTTCTTTCATATATCACCCCTGCACATTTAAAAGGAAAATGTATATATATAATAAGTTGTTTCAGGCATTCCCCAAACTTTTTCACATTGAATCCAGCTCTGTTCAAATCACTTTTTGACTCAAAGTCATTGATGTTCATGTTTTCCTGCACGTTACTGTCCATCTTACTAAGAGCAACACTTATCTCTCCATCTTTCTTTCAAGCCCTTTACCACCCAAACTATCAATTTTAGTACTAACACTTTATTTTACCAGAAAGTTCCCAGACAACAGCCAGGATCCATATTCCTTCCACAAATTGCCTTTAAATGGTTTGTGGCTAGAGATGTTGAAGGGTTGTAGATGTCCAGTCATACCTCTCAAAAATAATAACCAAGTCCCTAAACTTTATGTGAGCTTATTATTTAATTATTTGAACATATATCCAAATTACATTAAGAATCAACATTTTTGGTGCACAGCTCCAGGTGGTCTATATCAGATTACTTTAAGCCAGTCTTCTATCAATTCAACCATCATCCACCCACTTTTTTTAATTTTTGAAGAATATCTCATTCTTAATTTTTATGGACTAAATTAAATATGGTAACAACTTCTGGCCTCTGAAATTTTGCTTATTATTACAGTGATATGATGCTTTTCTGTACCCACGATCAAGTTCTTTATCTCTTTCATACCTTTTTTTAAAAATTTTTTATTAACATATAATGTATTATTTGTTTCAGGATCTCTTATACCTTTAACATAAAAATTTCTAAACATGCCAAAATTACTGAGCTTATCAGCATTTCTCATTCAATTTAATTTATATTTTTTCCCAAGATTGACTTACATGTTGCTGACAATCTGCTTCCATTCCAAGTTAGCAAGAAGTTTCTGACAAACTGATGTTTAGTGGTTCGATGCCTTAAACATAATCCTCTTCACGCAGCTTCTTGTAGCTTTACAAGTTCTTTTCATATATTCTGAGAACTTTGACAATTTTTCCATCTTGAATTGCATATCTAGGCATGGGGTCAACAATCCTTGTATATATATATGTCTCAGCAATAAAACATAACAGTTTCATCTACTTATGATACTCTTGGCTCTTGCTTTTCAAGTGAATATGGAATTTTATCATGACTCCAGCTAAAAATATCTGCTTCAATAATACTAAATGCACATGCTGCTCTGTTTCCATATCTATTTGGAGTCATAATTTATCACTTTAATGCCAAATATCAGCATAATATTAAGATATTTAAAATAACAATGAAACCAACACTGTACATAACTGAATTGCAGTAACAATAATATGTAAATAGCTATGGCCCAGGTTTTTCATGCAATGACAGGGAGTGACAACTGCATCACAGTTCCTGCCTGGCTCATGACAATGGTAAAACACCATCCATTTTAAGATTCATTCCAGTTTTTGAAATGTAAAAATGTACATTTGAGAACCAATGAAGTATGGGAAAGGAGTTGAGAAGAGAAGGAATTTTGGACTTAGAGTGTTAGTAAGTCTCCACAAGGATATTGAAGTAGTCTTGGATAATGGTCAATCTTGAGATGGAGAGGCCACTTACCCATTTATACACCCATCTCCTCATTTCCACTTGTCCTTTCCTGTAAACACAGCGGTAATTCAAATACTAATGCCATTTGTTGCATGATTCCTATGTGTCAGACATTGTTCAAAGTGTCATATATGCATGAATTCTCACAGCTCATGTTTAGGCTTTACAAGAACTCAGTGAGGTTGGCACCATTATCATCCTCATTTTTCTGAGAAAACTGAAGAACAGTGAGGTTAAGTAACTTGCCTACAATAATAAGTAGCAGAATCTGGATTTAAATTCAGGCAGTCTGAATCCAAATCCATAATTTCACCATTATGCTTCTCTATTCATACCTTCCCATTTTTCCCAGCAGGATCAGGGTATCTTCTAGAAGTGACTTATGCCCCTCCAGACACTTTATTATTGGCACCCATCTTCTTTTTTTTTTTTTTTTTTTTTTTGATTTTATTTATTTATTTGAGACAGAATGAGATAGAGAGAGAGAGCGAGCATGAGAGGGGGGAGGGTCAGAGGGAGAAGCAGACTCCCTGCCGAGCAGGGAGCCCAATGCGGGACTCGATCCTGGGACTCCAGGATCATGACCTGAGCCGAAGGCAGTCGCTTAACCAACTGAGCCGCCCAGGCGCCCTTGGCACCCATCTTCTATCCCTTCCTCTGTCATGCCTACCTCTGGTCTCATAAATGCAAGGAATGACAAAAACAATAAAAGCTAATATTATAATAGTATGTACTTTACAAATTATAAAACACATACATCATATAACTTAACCCTCACAACAGTTCTGTCAAAAGCTATGATTTCCTCAATCTTATAAATAAAGATATAGATGTTGTATTAAGGATGGGGGGTGGGAAGGATGGGGTGGCTGGGTGATAGACATTGGGCAGGGTATGTGCTATGGTGAGCACTGTGGATTGTATAAGACTGTTGAATCACAGACCTGTACCTCTGAAACAAATAATACATTATATGTTAAAAAAAAAAAAAGATAGAAGGGGGGGAAATCGGAGGGGGAGATGAACCATGAGAGACTATGGACTCTGAGAAACAAACTGAGGATTCTAGAGGGGAGGAGGGTGGGGGAATCGGTTAGCTGGTGACAGGTATTAAAGAGGGCACGTACTGCATGGAGCACTGGGTGTTATACGCAAACAATGAATCATGGAACACTACATCAAAAACTAATGATGTGATGTGTGGTGATTAACATAACATAATAAAATAAAATTTAAAAAAATAGCAAAACAAAACAAAACAAAAAGAATAAGCAGCTATAATAAAGAGACGAAAAATGCAGTGGATGAAATAGACATTTGTTCCTCTCATACTTTATAGTATGGAGCTTGGAGGTGTAAGCTGGCAGGTCAGCTGTGTTTTGTAAAGACATCTTTGGATCCAGGTTCCCCTATCTTGTTGGTCTGCCATCCCCTAGGGGTGTTGTCTTCATCTGCACCATTTAAAAAGTCATCCCTAGGTCCAGGACCCAGCTCCCCAAAAGAAGGGGAATGAGGAGAAAGAATCCATGGTAGGCAATTTCCTCACACACCACCTCTCCTTATATTCCATTGGAGAGAACTTGGTCATGAGACCATGCCTACCTATGAAGGAGGCTGAGAAATGTGGTCTCTCACTGGGCAACCAGGTGCCCATGAGGAAGGAAAGAATAGATTTTGGAGGACAGCTGATGCTCAGAAAGACTACATGAATTTCCTAAGGGCACTTAGCTAATGAGTCAGAACCCAAACCTAGCCTTCCAACTCCAGAACTAGGGTTGATTTTCCTGTACCAGAACATCTTCATGATGAAAATGTCAGAGACTCCTTAAATAGCGTTCCTAGGCAAATAACTAAATTTAGAGAGACTAAAGCCAATCCTGTTTAGATTAAGGAAAGATGAGCAGCCTGGGAAACATGTCCACTCAAGATGGGCAACAACAGGCCCTGATGATCAGTTTTTCTCAGATGGGTCCCAGGAAAGACAACAAGTGACACAGTCACCTCCAAATCATATAGGGGTTAATTACACTATCATTGACTTATCCAGATCCTTTTCTTTTTTACACCATTTGGAATGCCAACTTTTCTGTCATTTCTGTTTTCTCTGCACGTCTGTAGCTCTTGTAAAAATTTGCTAGTAGATGGGACTGAAAAGGAACAACTTAACTGAACAGCTGTTAGTCAGCAAGACGCAGCACCTGAGAACAACACTGTGACATTTTTAGAGAGGGAGATACGGAGGTGAAATGAGAGAGAAGACTCTGGAGCCCTCAGGCTAGCATTAAATGAAAAAAGATTTGAGGTACACTAAGACCATGTAAATATTTAATGGTGGTTAACATATGGAGGCCAGTAAGGACTAGGTAGAATGCACTGAAATACGTCCAGTGAGAACTCTGCAGAGGGAAAAGCATGATGAATGTATTATCATTAATATGACCCTTCATCTTTACTCTTAACTGGGTCCTGACCCTTTTGGATCACCACAGCTGCTCTGCCCCAAGCTTGCTCACTTGTGCTCTTTCTCTCTGGACTTCAATTCCCTGGCTCCCAGACATGACTGCAAATGACCCCTGCCATCACGGCATGAAATTCCAAAGAAAAAAATGTCACCAGTCCCGACATGTCATTTCATCCAAAAACAGAGCAGTTTTGCATGTATATGGCATTTTGCATGGTACAAAGTTTACATGGTGTTCAGTGCACCACTGGCCAGGTGTCTTGCACAGACATAACCCTCTCCCTTCCAGGGGTCACCTCCACTTCAGGGTCTCTTCAAGGTCAGGAATAAGAACTTAGTGACTAATACCATTCCATCCAATCTACAAATGGAAAAACAGAGGCCCACAGTGGCAGAATAGCTGGACTTAACTCAGAGTAGACAGCCTAGCACAGTGCTTCTCAAATTCTTATGTGCACATGAGTTAGCTGAGATTCTGGATTCTGCACTTCTAACAGTCTCCTAGGGTTTGCTGCCCTGATCCTTATTCTTCATATTATTACCCCTCCATTGTACGTACTTCTCAGTCTGTTGAATGGATTCATAGAACTTGTATTTCAATTCTGTGATCAAATATGCTTTATAAATATGAAATGACATGTGAAATCATTCTAGAGTTAGGAATATAGTACTTTTTAAATGTTCAGTTAGCCAGCCTATAGTACATCATTAGTTTTTGATGTAATGTTCAACAATTCATTAGTTGCGTAAAACACCCAGTGCTCATCACAACACGTGCCCTCCTTATTACCTATCACCCAGCTACCCCATCGCCCCACCCACCTCCCTTCTGTAACCCTGTTTGTTTCCCAGAGTCCAGAGTCTTGTACTTACATTCTGGTGTTAAGAATCCAAAGCATTCCATTCACCATGGCTTTCTTCAACCATTAAGTGAGTTTTATAAAGATGTTTATGTCTAGGCCTAACATACACTCTGATAACCTGAAGCTAATTTCTTTTGCCTTCATTTTCCTTAGGAAACTCTTACTCATATCAGTGAAAGTTTATTTTTAAATATGGGGGGAGGGGAATAGAAGAAAATTCTCCTTTGGGATTAATATTCCATTTTACAGTTTTGAGTTAAGCTATATTTAGTCATGCTGATAATTTGCCGTAAGAACGTTATTTCCCCCAATTGCTCCAGACAACTTACAGCTCATAAGTTCCCTACCTTCCATTCAGTACGCTGTTGTCACTTTGATCCCCTAAAGTGCAAGGACATTTTTCAATGTCCATTATGAAGCAGCTGGGAGATCCCAACAGTTCTTCTAATAAGAGCCTAAAGGTGACTGATTTCATAAAAAATGGGATGCTTATGACAGAATTGTAAGTCTGGCTTTTCAAAACACCTGCAGGTAATTCACAAATGGTCTCACTGAAAAGCGACATATTTGTTAAAGGAAATTGTCCTGAAAATGAGACACAATACCTTTCCCCCCGACCCCTCTATCTCAAGGGGGGGGGTTAAAACAACAGTAACGGAAAGATATTTTTTCATCATCAATTGAGATAATTATTCCTGACACTGTATCCTATATTCATTTTCACTACCCAATGAGAATTAACTTTTCACCACTAGAAATACATTTTATAATGTCCCTTGGTTTCTTTAAAATTGAAAGCTTTTTTCCAAGCAATTTAATCAATAGATTGTGTTTGTTCTACTCAATTTCAACTCTATTTCCATTTCTTATAATTTCTTAAGTCATATCACCTATTATTGGAATATATTTTACTAACTTTCTTGCAGTGACATGGACATTTCTTTATCCTTTAGCATAATGACATATGATTAAATGTGGGCTCTATCTGAGCAACTACATGAGCAAAAAGATATTGTTTAGACACTGGGTAAGTAAAGATTGTTAATGACAACTGACTCCCAACAGCCAATCTTCTGACTATTTCAGTCACCCATTCATTCATTAAACATTTTTGAATGTCTATCATGTATTTGACACTGTGAAAGTCACTTGGGATCCAAAGATAAATGGGGCATGATTTCTACTGTTAAGATGCTCAAGGCCTATTAGAGATTAAGACTATTAAGGACAATTGTCCTTCAGTGTGATAAGTGCTACTGCAGAAGAATGCAGTGTTTCTGTGGGAACACACTGGACGAGCATCTAACTAGCAAGATCAAGGAAGTATTATATAAAAGACACTTGACCTTGATTAGTAGGATTTAGCCATTCTTAGAGGGGGAGAAGAGGAAATGGGCATACCTGACCTGGGCAATAGCACCTGCAAAGGTCAAGAATTTACAGAGGCAATATACATGAACTTCAAGTGCATCTGAATGGTTGGGAATAGAAAGTAAGAAAGAAAAGTGAAAAGAGATGTGTCTGGAGAAGCATCAGAAAGGGGATGGAGAAAAGACTCAGTCCCAGTCTTGCCAACTCCAAACACTGGTGTTTCCACCATACTAAGCTGTTCAGAGTAAGTATTTGAAAAGCCATACATATCATACATGCTGGAGGAGGCTGGAGGAGGCAGAAGTCACTGTAGGTTGATTCAATCATGGAAGACTCCGTGGAGTAAGAAGAAATTGCACTGCATCTTGTTCATGTTGAACAGCTGGGCAGTGTCATGGTACGTGTGTTCCTGTATCATTTGTCCCTTTCCCCCTGGATCATGTCCAATAGCATATAATAGGCTCAAGTGCTTACCATCTTTAGAAAATCTTCCTTGACCCCACATCCCACACCTCCTCCCACTCTACCTTATCTCTCTGCTGCTCTTCCTGTGTAATTTTTTGAAGGGTCTTTTACATCAGATAGTCCCCAGTCCTTACCTCTAGTTCTATCCTCAACCAGTCTAGTCTGGCTTCGCACCATCAACTTTAGGAAACATCTCTGGTCAAGGTCATTGATGCTGCCATGGTTACCCCACTAGTCAATAGCATTGGAAATACTGACCATTCCTTCCTTCTTGAATAACTCTTCTCTCTTGGCTCCTTTGACCTCATCCTCTCCTGGTTTTCCTTCTAGTTTCCATTCTAATCTGTCAAACACTTTCCTACCCACTCCCTAAATGTTGAGAAACCTAAGGCTCATTTCTCCATTCTCTACTCTCTCTCCATAGATAATCTCAACAATCCTTCTGGAGTTAAATGTAAGTGTTAGGCTATTGACTCTGAAACTTTTACCTCTAGTCTACACCTCTCTGAAATCAGAGGCAATGTCTAAATTCTTACTTGACATCTTCACCTGGATATCCCCTAGGCAACTCAGATTAATATCCCCAAAGCAGAATTCATCATCTCTCCATTTGCCCTCTACCCCCAGCCTTACCTATCCCATTAGCTGTTCACCCAGGAAACTCATGGAGAGTAAGAAGGAACAAATGAAGACAGAAAGCAGCCAGTTTATAGAGGACCAATGATGGAAAAGATAAGATTCAGATTAAAGATGGTATATTAGATAGACTATCAATAGCTGCTATAACAAAGAAGCCCTAAAATTCTAGCGACTTAACACAAGAGAAGTTTATTTCATACTCATGGCACTGTCCAAGTGTTTGTCAACTGTTTTTACATGTTAATTCAAGATACAGTCACCCTCTGTTCTGTGGCTCCATCATCCCCTTGGGCCTTGGAGTTCTTTGAATCTCAGCAGAGGTCCTGAGAAGAAAGGGCAAAGAATGCACGATCATTTCTTAAAAACCAAGCTAAGAAGAGAAGCATATAACTTCTGCTCGTGTTCTATTTGGGGAAAACTAGTCATACAATCCTACCTTGATTCAAGGGGCCTGGGAAGTGTAGTCTCTAGCTGGACACTTGCCCACTGTGGAAAGGGGAGCACAAATATGTGGTTGACAGCTAGTTCTCTCTGCTATAGCCAGCTAAACCAAGGAACCCAGGATTGGGGCTTATCTGAGGAAAATTAAAAATCTGAGGAGAAATTACAAATATAAAGAAAAATAATTTTTCATGTGAAGAAAGAAAAGAGTACTATGAGAGGATAAAAAAGAGAAATAAGATGTTAAAGTACAATATTTTTATGAGGGGATTTCTTATACCTTCCCTTGTCAGCTAACCTGAAGCTCCTGCTCTCTGGACTCCTGCAAGCTGTATTTTTTGGGATATGAAAAAGGACAATCTCTCCATGAGACTGCCATGGGAGAAAAACTGAAAACTGGATTTCTCCTAGCTCCTGCGGTGTTTTTAAATGAATGTACACACAAATATGTTCTGACAGTTGCAAGAAAAGGATAAATAATAAAGTAGATCCAGAAAAAGATACTGTCACCTAATTGTTCTTTGCCACTTTATGTTCCCTTGGGTGTCTGTTACAAATGAAGTTTTTAGTAAATGTAGTTTTCAAGGTAGCCTGACATCTTACCTAGGGATTTGGCAGCTTTGTGTAATGAGCTGCCAGAGAATAGGATGGCAGGTAATGAAAAATTGGTGCTCTAAACTCCTTTCCACCTCTTCAAATTTATGTTCTTACTATGCCGAAATGGGTCATGAACAAGAAGAGAACTTTATTCAAGTGTCGTGACAGATCAGCTGACAAAGTATATCCCTGGGTTGGAGGGGATAGGAAATCATGAAGTCATGACAAGGCATGGATCATAGAGGGAACATCAGGGTCACAGACAATGACCAGGTTGGCAGCCACAAGCCCTTCTGTTTCTGAGAAGTTTGGCTTTCCCACAGAATCAATGACCTGGGACACTGGCCACACCAGAATAAAGAACATAGACTGGAGAGGAATGGGTGGTGTCATGTCAGGTGGAGATCAGTAGAATCCCAAACTACAAAATGTAAGGATCTAAATCTTCCTTGGAACAAATATGCAGGGGGTAATTCAGCTCTAATGTGATGCTCTGTGACTGGTTAGAAATGAAAAAAAAAAAAAGCTGTTGACACTTTTCCATAAGTTGGGGTGCTTGTGGGACATGTTCTCACCCACTTAGTTGCCAAAAAGACTCCCAACTAGGTTGCCAATGAAACAACCTAGAAATCAAAGGCATGACTTAAATTATTAAAACCTACTAATCCAAAAAGGAGAAACTCTGATAGTTTGGATAGGTTTCCACTGACACTGGCAATAATTATCTCAGGGTAAGTGAAGAATTAAAATCTTTTTCCATGTTGTTTATGAGCTGTGACACCAGGTTCATGTCACTGTATTCATTATTAGTTTAGACCCAGAACTTTTTATTGCACAGTAAATTCTGTAGCTTCATGCTTTCAGTTTATCAATGTATATATGTATGATTTATAATGTGTATTACACTCACACATAACAAATGTGTTAATGATCCCCTCCCCCCCACAAATAATCTATGTTCTATTCCACTGCAGTGTCAGAAGATGGCATAAGAATAATCTCTTGGTAGGAAAATCTGACATTTTACTAATATTCAGTGCTACTGGCAGCTTGTTATTTAAATATGGTCATGAACGTAGAACGGAAAGCTTTTGCACAGAAGGCCACCCTATTCAAAGGCTATTTCCCAGGAATCTAGAGAGCATTTACATGGGGCCTGGGTAGTCAGTCTTTAACTAAAATGAGTTAAAGGATGATGTCTACAGCCAAACACCCTTGCTTAGGCCAAGTAGAAAACTTGGTATATTAGATAGATGGTGTGATCTGGTATCTTCCCAAGTCCCACCTACTTAAAATTACCTGCCTCACTGGTCTAATAATCTCTGCCCTTCCCAACTACTCAGTCAAAAACCATCACCTTAGAGTCATTCTTCTGTTTAGACAGCAAATATACAGCCAATATCTCCAGAGGAAGAGGGAAATGGAAGTCCAAACCCAAAGAAGTCACTTTGGTTGTTGACAGAGAAGACACAGAACCACCAAACATGTGTCATGGACCAAAGCAAATCCTCATAAGACTCATCATGCAATAATGGGTGAACAAGAGGTTCTCCTTTCACAAGGTAAGGAAGGCAGGAAAAGTGGCATGAAATTTAAGGAATCCTTACCTTTTAGGTCTTCTCTCTTAGAAAAACAATGGGACCTGACATGAAGTGGAAATTAACTAACTTTACTAAAAACAAAGGGCACCCATTCCTATAGCATCCAATTCCTCCCCCTGACAGTCCCCTCCTCCTTTTCCTATCCTTACCCCCAGATCCTCAACCTACTCTCATTTCTATCCAGCAACTTCAACATATACTAACTGTAGAAAAGAAAAAGATCATAAATAGTAGAAACTGCCAATATCCATTCATCCTTTTCTTCTCACATAGAGAATCCCAGCGAGAAATATTCATCTCCCCAGACCCTATTTCACTGAAGAACACCATGGAACTTAGTTCTGAATGATAAGAGAAGAGTAAGGAAGCTCTTGTTTTCCTGATAAAAAGGATTTGTTGGCATAACCCTTCTACTCCTTTCTTTCCCCCTTTCTGCTAGAATGGAGGCACAAAGATGTATTTGGGCAAAAAGTCAATAGAACTTTGCTATTGTCAAGAGTAGGAAAACCATGGCCTAGGGGTAGTAGTGGAAGGCTGGAAGGTGCCTTGGTTTTTAAAGTTTCCCTTGAGGACCCAGCTTAGACTGCAGACTAATTGTTCTAATCTTCAGACTAATTGTTATATAAAAACAATAAAGCCCTTTTGATTAAGATATTATACCTGTTTATGCCACTAAAAATTAATCTTGTCCAATATGTCCACTTGACAGTGTGAAAATTTCCATGAGAGAAGACACATAATTAAATATCAAGGAATAATGAGAGAGGTGCCCAAAGATACATGTCTATACCAATTTAGGAGCTGTGGCTAATGGTTTGGCAGGATGGTCAGGGATTTGGAAGGAACAAGATTAAAAAATTGGTGGCTAGGAGGTCTAGGAAAGAGGTATGTAGACAAACATTTTTGAATGGATCTCAGAGGAGGATTTTAACGTTCATACAGTTTGGATGGCTACTCCATAGAGACTAGTCAGCCTCTTTCCCCAGCCACCCCTGCCATTGCCCAACAGGCTCGTGAGCAAAAAGGCCATGGTGGCAGGGAGGAAGGCTATGCATGGATTCAACAATACAGACTTCCACTCTTCAAGGCCAACCTGGCTACAGCTACTGCTAATACCCAATCTGCCAAGAGCCAGCAACTATATGAATGAACTTGGAAGCAGATCTTCTCACACTCAAGCCTTGAAATGACTACCTCCCCAGCCAACAGCTTCACTGTAACCTCATGATAAACCCCAAGATAGAACCACCCTGCTAAGCTGCTTCCTAGTTTCTAACTCACAGAAACTCTGATATAATAAATGTTTATTATTTTAATCTGTTAATCTTGGGATAGTTTGTTACACAATAGTAGATAACATACACCTAGCATGAAAAACACTGTGACCAAGGAGTCCCAGATAACCTAGATGAGACAGTGGTAAGGAACTCCAAGAGAGTTTTTTTTTAATTTTAGTTTTCTGTCTTGGTACTTTTTCTTACATTATGTGACAGATAGAAGCATGCTTTATGGTTATAGTTAAGTAGTTGATTTCCAAAAGTTGCACTTTGGAATGTGCAAAAGTTCCTCTAAACTGTCAACATCTAGATATAAATAACATTTGTTATTATTTCCCCAGAAGATTATATGTAGATGTTGACAGTTTAGAGGAAGTTCCCCTCTAAATACCATCCCCTACACCTGTTACCTATACCCAAAGCACCATAACTGATGATAGGAATGTATAGAAATAAAAGAGAGAGTGGAGGATCAGAGACATAGGAACAGCTGTGTGACATCTCTGACCAAGTAACAGCTATGAAAAATGAAAATTTGTGATGGCTATTACAGTTAAAATTGAGAATTCATAAAATTGTGACAAAATCAGGATGAATAGGAACATCTCAGCTTCTAATTCTTTCTCACTCTGATTGATTTGCCCTTCCTGTGGAACAGAGTGCAACCACCTCTGAGTGACCAATGGACTCTGACCTGAAACCAAACCCAGCTTCCACAGTTCTTTTAATCAGGAATAATTTTTATTCATGTATCAGTCCCCAGTTAGCTGACACTCAAATAGGAACCACAATCACTATCAACAGATTTATTTCGAGGTATAAATCTGTCTTTTTAATTGCATTTTTGTTGTTGTTGTTCAGAGAAAGATTAATTCCGTGACCTTGCAATATAATTTTCCTCTTTGATTTTCTAACAGAGAAAATAGGTCCTTGGAGAAATCATCACTACAGACAAGTTTCTTTTATCAGAAAGCTATTTATTCTCCTTTCTTTCCTATCTAGTAAGATACAGATCTTATACCACATTAGCTCCAGAACTGGAGTCTTTATCTCAAGTCTTGAAGATTTAATCTATTTCATTTTCCATCTTAGGTCTGCAATTATTCACTACAAATCACTTGCAAATAACCTTTGGTCACTTTATTCACTTCTAGATGTCAAGAGATCACTCTCATTTTTACCTTAATACTATCCTATAGGAATTTACTTTAATTTCAAATGATGCACATTCTTCACTGAGGCAATTGTCACATCTCTTCAAAGAATGTGTTAAACTACCCATTGGCATGACTTTCAGATCTAGGGGTACCAGTTGCTAGTGAGCTAAAATCAATTTGCCTGGTAATGAGACAATCATCTTTGCCCATTTTCCTAATTAATATCTTCCATATTTAATGGAAATTCTGACCTCACCTTTCTGTCTTCCTCTAAGCAAATGATTAAAGACAAAACATTGACCCTGGGTCTCTAAGACCCAAACTCTCCAAACTTCACTCAATCTCATCTGTCCTTGGTCTATTCGAGATTGATTGGTAGAGGCCCTACAGCTACACTACCAGCCAAGGCAGCCATAGAATTAGTAGTTAAGATAGGAAACCAAGCAAACAACATCGCTTCGAAGTCTGGAACAATGTCTGAGTTAGGAATCACAGGAGAGGGAAAGCACTAAAGAAATGTAATTTCTGATTTCATTTAGCTTATGCAAATAAATGCATGGTGTATTCGTTTCCTGAGGTTGTAGTAACAAATCACCCCAAATTTGGTGACTTCAAACAACAGAAATGTATTCTTTTGCAGTTATGGAGGCCAGAGGTCTGATATCAAGGTGTCCTGGAAGTTTGTACAGGAACATCCCTCCCTGCCTCTTCCCAATTTTGATGGTTCCAGGCATTCTCTGGCCTGTGGCCATATCACTCCAGTACCTGCCTCTGTGGTCCCATTGCTTCCTTCTCTTCTCTGTGTCTTTTCCTCTTTTGTCTCAAATATCCCTCTTTATCTTGTCATTGGATTTAGGATTCATCTGGGTAATCCAGGATGATCTCCTAATCTCAAGACCCTTACCTTAATTACATCTGCAAAGGCCCTTCTCCCAGTTAAGGTTCCAGGAACTTAACATGGATATCATTTTTCAGCTGTCCACACATGAGTATATGGATAAAGGTGAGGACATACACTCAGGGGAATCTATTTTTGGTGCTAGATAAAGAATGGGATATTGGATCAGTAAAATACAACCACAGCAGTTGAGCATTTGTTGATATCTGCTTTGTACTCATCGTGTGTGATTCTGTAAAAATGCAGAACTTTAAAAACTTGGTTCAGGAGCACCTGAGTGGCTCAATCGGCTAAGTGTCCAACTCTTGATTTCAGCTCAGGTCATGATCTCAGGGTCATGAGCTCAAGCCCTGCATTGGTGGAGTGCTCAGCAAGGTAATGAGACAATCATCTTTGCCCATTTTCCTGCTCAGCAAGGAGTCTGCTTGAGATTCTCTCTCTCTCTCTCCCTCTGCCCCACTCCCCTATTCTCTCTCTTTCTCCCTCCCTCTCCAAAATAATCTTTTTAAAAAATTAAAATAAAAACTTGGTTAGGTTTCAAAATGCTAGAATAGAATAAAATACATTTGATGGTAGCACCCTGCTAATGTACAGAATAAAAAGAGCATGTGGGCACATGAGTCAAAAAGAATTGGGACGCCTATGTGGCTCAGTTGGTTAAGTGTCTGCCTTCAGCTCAGGTCATGATCCCAGGGTTCTGGGATGGAGCCCTGCATCTTCTACCCCTGCCTGTCGCTCCCCCTGCTTGTGCTCTCTCTTTCACTCTATCTCAAATAAATAAACAAAATCTTAAAAAAAAAAAACTGAGTTTAAATCCTGGCTATATTGAACTCCAGTCATGTGACCATGGCCAAGTTAATTTCTTTATTTTTTAATAGCAAATAAAGATAATAAACCTTTTGGTTATAACAGTAGCTTGGAGAGATGCATGGAGAGGTAAACTCACCACTGAAGTAGAGCCTAGCCATGGTCCATGGGAGAAAAGGGATTTAATAAAGATTTAACACCTATTCATTAGCACTCTTAGGTATATTATACTTTTGACTTTATTACATCTTCACAATAATGCTAAGACATTGCTTTGTTATCCACAATATATAGGTGAGCAGAAGAGGCTCAGAAAAGGTAAATAACTTGCCCAAAATCTGTTATTGATTAATACAGCTGGAGTCCAAATGCAGATCTTTCTGACCACAAAGTCCACTGAAGTGAGGAAAATACATGATCAGGATGTGTTGACTAACCTTATTGTGGTCATCATTTTTGCAAAAACTAGTTATTACATTGTACACCTTAAACTTACACAATATTTAATGTCATTATATCTCAACAAAACTGGGGAGGGGAAGAGATTGTAAAAATCCCATTTTGTGCAATCAGTGGGAGCTGCATGCCCAGGTTATGGGTAGAACATAATTCTCACTTGGGTCAGGGAGGAGAGTAAGGAAGGACACAAGGGCATTTAAAGCAGTGATAAGGACTTGAAAATCTAAATCAGTATCTAAAACTGGTTGGTGTCTAAAATAAAGAATTAGGGGCACCTGGGTGGCTCAATTGGTTAAGCATCTACTTTCGGTTCAGGTCAAGATCCTGGGGTCCTGGGATCAAGCCCTATGTCAGACGCCCCTTGGTGAGGAACCTGCTTTTCCCTCTCCTCCCAGCTCATGCTCTCTCTCATTATTTTGGTATCTCTCTCTCAAATAGATAAATATTTTTAAAAAATAAATTAAAAAATAAAATAAAATGAAGAGTTAAATGTGAGAGCTTGGGGAAAAATGAAAAATAAATAAGGCTTATAGATTAAAGCTGTCTAAAATATTCATTCCAGTATTTACTCAGATGTCACCTGAGACATGTTGACCATGTTCCGTGTATAGTGAGAGGTCCAGAGACATGGGAGAGAATAGGTAAGGCACAGATACTGCCCTCAAGAAGCAACTGAAAGTATACTAAGTCAGTCATCTGAAGGCTTGGCCATGGGGCAAGAGGAGTTCAAGCTAGCATCAAACTAGGAACCTCCTAGTTATCTTCTATCTCAAATCTGAGTAGCTAGGAGTAGAGGGGTACTAAATAGAGCCACAGATTTTATATTTTTTTCCCATTCCATAGGATCGTCCCACCTCAACCAGAACCTGCTGCCCAGTCTTTCAGCTAACTCTACCTTCCCCCCCAACCACCTACCACCATTCTGGAGAGAGGAACTAAAACACTAGAATGTCTGACTTCTAGCCAGTGAGCCAGGCAATCTCACATACTTGCCTAGTTCTTGCCAGTCCCCTTGGGAGTGTTAAACAGCTACTGGTTTTTCTCACATGGAGGCCAGACCCATATGTCAGTCAAGATGGGGGTGTCTTTGCCCTTTTGTGATTCAAGCCAATTATTTGGGTACTGACACGAGCCTGGATTTGATTGAGGTTTTTTCACATTTGTTCAGACTTGACTGTAAGGGACAGGGTACCTGCCACTTCTGTCCTGATGCTTTTTCTATTCCCATTCATCTGGCCCTCTCACAGCATGCTGCCTAGTGGAAGTGAGTGGAAGTGTGTACCAAGTGCCTGAGATACACAGGGAGTTATATAACAAAGTGCATGAGCAAGGAGCTACCTAATGAATGAATGAAATGAGCAGGGTTGTGTATAACAAACAAGTGAAAGGAACAGGAAGGGGAAAGTCTGGAGGTCTCAGTGAGGGTAGAGAGCTAATAAAGGTGGAGGCAGGTACATGGGCTATGGCAGAATAATGAGATTGCTGAATTTAGAGGGTTCTATTTCCTTACATGTCCCCATCTGCACATTAATGAGTCAACTTCCATCATGTATTTGAAGAATTTTTTTTTTGTCAAATTATTGTCTTAGGTCACCTAAGATAAAGGTGGGGTCAGCACTCAAAAGAGCAAGTATTCCTGTGATTTAAAAAATAAGCTATTCCCAAGGAGAGATGGGTATATTAAACTGTTCTGTGCATGCTCTACTTGAACATATTGGTTCCTTGGATGGGTGTTTTTCCTACAATAGTAGAGAAAGTGGCCCCAAGATTCCCAGAATCAATCATGGCAAATCTCAATAGTGCGTTATTCCAGGAAATGCTCTAACAAAGGATTCTTTCAAATGCAGTCTCAATTGCCTAAAATTTATTCCTACCCAATGCCCTGGTACCTTCTGTGATTCTGTGTCAGTGGTAATTTTCTTGACTTTATAAGCTTTATTATTAACAGAGCCAAATCCAAAGAGGAAGCAAAACAGGTACAGGGTACATCGTCTCCCCTCATACTTCACAGAGTGTCCATATAAATCACCCAGACAATGACACATAATTACAAAACAGTATTTATAGCTAACCCCAAAGTATTCAATCCAGTTTATGGATTAGGCTCTCCTGCCCCATTACTTTACCTATTTTCTTTCCGTTTCAGTGTTTCTCATCATCCCCAAATATTAGATTAGCAAGAAACAAAAATAAAACTCAGATTAGTCTGTGAAAAACTTAGGGTATCAAAGAAGATGGTTGGTAAGGATTGAAGCAATTGACATTTTTGGATTAGCATAAATTTCTACCATCCATGCTTTCCCTCTGTTCATCTGTGTTTGCTAGCATAGTCATGCCTTCCAGATTCTCCACAAAGTGAGTACTTACACATAAGGCTCTTCTCCATTTCTAGGGTGAGGCCATGGTGAAATGACATGACTCGATATGCAAAATGACAGTTGGGCTAGTTCCACAAGAAAGCCAGAGGAACAAGAATGGACCCATGCCCTGCAATCCCAAGGCCCACAGACTGTATGAAAACCACACCCAAAATGTACCCCCATCCCAATCTGCTGAAATGCCCTGAAGGCTTCCATCAAGAGACCTTTCCAGGGGGAGCATCTAGAATATGTCACTCAAGGTGTGTCAATAACCTTCCCCCCTCCTTGGGAAGGACAGCACATTTATTCAACACAAATTTAAAATATTTCATCTTTCCTGTTTCTTTCTTTAGCATTTTCTGGCAAGCGGATCTGAGGGTGAACTTTAAAGTGTGATTTGATTACTGATACTTTCTTGGATTTTTACACTGGTTTCCAGACATTGCTTTGTTCTGTTGCCCTGTGCCCTCTGAGTCTGGTGGTGATTTGGACCTGACTCACTTGCTATGTAGGGGAGGACAAAAATGATGGTCATAATAACTGCCTTTTGGCATTTCCCAAGAATTTGTCATCTATAAGATACTGTGCCAAGTTCTTTGTGGTTTATTATATGAGCTGATTACAATAAGACACAACCAGGAAACAGTGCTATTTTTCTCCCATTACTGGCATGCTCCAGCAAAGCTTCCTGTCCCCTCCCAGACAACATCTCAGGCAGCCCTTGTCACTTTAATTCACTTTAAGACTCACTCTCAGGTATTAAAAAAATCAGTAGAATCATATCAAACAGCAATATCATATCTTATTAACAGTTTCTTCCTTCTCCCTAATCCAGTTCTGGCCCATGGGTCAAACACCTACCATTAGGTACCAGGGTACATGATCTGGTCTCTTATGCCTTTTCCACCTTTCATTTTCTATCTTTGCACACTTACAGACTCAGACAGGCAGGGGGGAAAGGGAGCAAACTACAGAATATCCGCCCTGAGATCACCGTAGCCGGATATCAAGCCTTCAAGTAATATAGGTGTCCATCTTTCAGAGCCTCCCTGCCAGCTCTGAACTCAGCACTGCCCAGTTCTCTGACCTGGGCCCTGGGCAATCTGGGCTGCCTCTTTCAATCTCCCCCATCTCCTGTCCTCAGCAGTCCAGCCTCGGCCCCTAGTTGCTGTTGTCTCCTTCCCATTGCAGGTAGCCTTTTGGGGGAGGATCACTTGAAGATGGCTGAGGCCCTGTTAACTTCTACTGGTCATGGCCATGGGAACACAAACATCATAGACTGGCCCAGATGCAGTGCACCCCTCCCCCCTGCCCATTCCCTACCTCTGTGGGCTGCTCCAGACAGCCTTACTGCTTCAGAACTCTCTAGGCAGGAGGTGGGCATCAGTCTTACTCTTGATACCCAGGGACACATGAGATTTCCCAGACCTCTTTCTCCATGCCCTGTCCCAATGGTAACACTGTCCCCCGGGCCTCTGCCAGGACTAAGAGACCAGCATCCCCTTGCGTAGGCACTACCAATTTCTATAGTGGTCCTCTTGGGAAGGGGAGAGGTGTTGGGAACATGCTGGAAAAAAAGCCAAAGAGTTCTCATTTGTATGGATTTCTTTCAATAAAATCCTTTCAAATGTCTTTTCTTTTTTTATAAGCAAAAATAGGTGAAGCAGGATGTTACTTGCTGGATCACATTTGTCATTTCTTTGTTAAGACTGGCTTAGATGTGTCTTTTACTTAGATGTGTCTTTAGAATGTAAGGGTACTTACATCCTATTCTAGATTTGGGCTTTACCCAAATTCCAAGAATTTCGCATTCCATTTGACATTCTATTATTCATATACAACTCAGGTGCCCACTTCCCTTTACTGGTCACATTCTAGGTCTCACTAACATACAAGGACAAGCATCCGGCTTTATACAGCTCTAAGTGTTCACTCAGGAGCAGTCTTCAGCATCAAGGATTCATACCCCATCCCTCCCAGCTCCCACTGGGCAATTGCTCACAGTCCCAAAGGCCACATGTGGGAATTCCAAATGCATCTACCCAATAGAACGAAGCTTCCTCAGCAACGGGTTTACCGCCAGAACACAGGTGTCATGAAAACCAGCGCTCAACCTAAACCAAAATGGGAAAGGAAAAGACTCACATCAACATCGTCATCATTGGACGCGCAGATTCGGGCAAGTCTACCACTACTGGTCACCTGATCTACAAATGTGGTGGGATCGACAAAAGAACTATTGAAAAATTTGAGCAGGAGGCTGCTGAGATGGGAAAGGGCTCCTTCAAGTATGCCTGGGTCTTGGATAAACTGAAAGCTGAACGTGAACGTGGTATCACCATTGATATCTCCCTGTGGAAATTCGAGACCAGCAAGTATTATGTGACCATCATTGATGCCCCAGGACACAGAAACTTTCTCAAAAACACGATTACAGGCACATCTCAGGCTGACTGTGCTGTCCTGATTGTTGCTGCTGGTGTCAGTGAATTTGAAGCTGGTATCTCCAAGAATGGGCAGACCCGTGAGCATGCCCTTCTTGCTTACACACTGGGTGCAAAACAGCTAATTGTTGGTGTTAACAAGATGGATTCCACTGAGCCACCCTACAGCCAGAAGAGATATGAGGAAATCGTTAAGGAAGTCAGCACCTACATTAAGAAAATTGGCTACAACCCCGACACAGTAGCATTTGTGCCAATTTCTGGTTGGAATGGTGACAACATGCTGGAGCCAAGTGCTAACATGCCTTGGTTCAAGGGATGGAAAGTCACCCATAAAGATGGGCCAGTGGAACCACACTGCTTGAAGCTCTAGACTGCATTCTGCCACCAACTCGTCCAACTGACAAGCCCTTGTGTCTGCCTCTCCAGGACGTCTACAAAATTGGTGGTATTGGTACTGTCCCTGGGGGCCGAGTCGAGACTGGTGTTCTTAAACCTGGCATGGGGTCACCTTTGCTCCAGTCAATGTTACAATTGAAGTAAAGTCTGTTGAAATGCACCATGAAGCTTTGAGTGAGGCTCTTCCTGGGGACAATGTGGGCTTCAATGTGAAGAACGTATCTGTCAAAGATGTTCGTCATGACAATGTGGCTGATGACAGCAAAAATGACCCACCAATGGAAGCAGCTGGCTTCACGGCTCAGGTGATTATCTTGAACCATCCAGGCCAAATCAGTGCTGGATATGCCCCTGTGCTGGATTGTCACACAGCTCACATTGCTTGCAAGTTTGCTGAGCTGAAGGAGAAGATAGATCGTCGTTCTGGGAAAAAGCTGGAAGATGGTCCCAAGTTCTTGAAATCTGGTGATGCTGCCATTGTTGATATGGTTCCTGGCAAGCCTATGTGTGTTGAGAGCTTCTCTGACTATCCTCCTCTGGGCCGTTTTGCTGTTCGTGACATGAGACAGACGGTTGCTGTGGGTGTCATCAAAGCAATAGACAAGAAGGCAGCTGGAGCTGGCAAGGTCACCAAGTCTGCCCAGAAAGCTCAGAAGCCTAAATGAATATTATCCCCAATACCTGCCACCTCAGTCTTAATCAGTGGTGGAAGAACCGTCTCAGAACTGTTTGTGTCAATTGGCCATTTAATAGTAAAAGACTGGTTAATGATAACAATGCATTGTAAAACCTTCAGAAGGAAAGGAGAACGTTTTGTGGACCATTTGTTTTTTTGTGTGTGTGTGTGGCAGTTTTAAGGTATTAGTTTTTAAAATCAGTACTTTTTAATGGAAACAACTTGACCAAAAATCTGTCACAGAATTTTGAGACCCATTAAAACAAAAGTTTAATAAGAAAGAAAAAAAAAGAATGAAGCTTCCTCTTCAAGGTGCGAGGGAGAAGGGGAACAAGATTCCCTTTTCTCTTTACTACCCCATCTTTCATCTCTCCAGAATGCCATAACAGACTGTACTACATGAATTTCTTCATTAAAGGGTTAGAACAAATTTTTAAAGGTAACTAAAATATGGGGAGAGGGAGAGGTTAATTCTCGCCAACTATGCCTAGAGTCTAGAGGAAAAGTCCCCAAGGAAATCAGCCCCTCACAAGAGGATCCTAACCTGGTTGCCCTACCCGGAGGGTTCTGATTCCCTCTCTCCCAATCACTTCTTTTTTGTAAGCTTCCATCTATGAATTCCATCCACCTCTCAGTAAAACCACCCCTATCCACAGAGAGGAATCTATCTTCCTGGATCTTACCTAATAGAAATGTCTGTTTCTTAAGTTTTATTAAAAAATATTTCAAACAATGATAAAACTATCGAGAATCATATACCAAATACTCATGCATCCTCTACCCAGGTTTATCAAATCTTAACACTTTGCTATATTTGCTTGAGATTCTTTTTCTTAAAAAGGAATAACATTTTATAAGTACAGTTGAATCCCCACAAACTCACCACCCCAAATCCCAGGCTCATTCCATAGTCTATCCCCAACTGCCACTATGAGAAACTGCTCTACAGGATATTGTGTTCTGCCTCATATTTTTCCTTGAGCCTCAATCATTCAGGCTGGAGTCGCCTCAGATTTGCTTTCCATGATACCAGCAGGATTTCCATGCTCCTCAAAACAGTCTGGAAGAGGGGATAAAATCTGATGCCTCCTGATGCCATTGTATAAAGTAGACACAGGGTCTTCCAGGCTGGATTTCCCTTACAGTTTCCCATTCATTGATTCATTTATTTTTCAATAAATGTATGTGCCAGGCACAGTTCTAGAGCCTGCAGACACAATAATGAACAAGACTGGCAAAGCCCCCACACTTAAGGATTTGTATTCGTATGCAGTAAGAAAGACAATAAGAAGATGAACCAATAGATCAGATAACATGAGATAATGGGTACCTGCTCGGTAGAAAAAAGGGAGAAAACCAGGATTGTAAGATAGAGAATGATGAGAAGCAAGCTGTCATTTAGCTAGGTGGGGTGGCCAGGTCCTCTCTCTGAGGAGGTGACAATAGACCTAGGACTTAGATGATGAGCCCGCTGTAGGAAGATCTGGGAGAGGAATGTTCCAGGCAGAGGGGTCCACAAATGTCAAGTCACAGAGCCAGGAGTGAACTCAGAGTTCATGAAATGGAAGGACAACCTGTGTGCCCAGTGCCTGGAGGGCAGAAAAGACAGAAGGCCGTGGCAGAGCCTGGGCGGTTTGTGAGAACAGGCACATGCAGTCAGTGCAGGTGGGGTCAGGGCTGGGGTGATGGGCAGTAGCATCTAAACCCAGCTCAGAGTGGACATCTGCCCTTGCTGCCTCATAATTAGCAGTAAAGCCCCTCTGACCCCCTTTGACCCAGTAAGGCATTGGTGGAAGGTAGAGTTTGGCTCTTTTCCTGCTTGCCCCAGAACCTACACATCAAGAACTGGGCCTACATTTCAATCATTTTCTCAAGAGGCTCCTTAAATAGCTCATTCTGGGGGCCCTATTATATTCGTCCCAGAAGTCTCGGCTCTAGTTAGTCTCCATCTGAGAGAAGAACAGGATGGCCAGTCTTCTCAATATATATGCATTCCTTTATCTAATCCCCTGGCAACCCCATAACAAGGATATCACTAACTGTGTTTTTCAGGCAAGCAATCTGAGTCTCAAAGTTTCATCAACTCCCAGCAGGGTACATAGCCACACCCAAAATCTAACACATTACTCTTTCAGTGAAACATGAATATTTACACTAGGTGTGATAAATAAAGATCATAGATACTATCATGTCAGTTCTGGTCAGGTTTTACTACTAAATGAATTATTTAAAAAAAAATCTCTTATTTCAATGCTTTTTGGTACAAGGGATTATGAACCTGTACTTGGGTGACCCCGATGTGTTCATCGGCTAAGTGGGAAACAAAAATGTCCTAATCACAGATTTCCTGGGAAAAACAAAAAAGATAACAAGAGCCATTACTGAATACTTACTATACATTAAGCACTGTTCTAAATTTGTCTAAATTCCCACAACCCACAAGGGAAGGGAATTCCCTTCCCACAAGGAAGCAGGTAGGTACTTTTACTATTCCCTGTTGGCAAAGGAAATGAGGCACAAAAAAGGTGAAGTAACTTGCAGATCCAGGATCTGAATGCAGGCAGTCTGTCACCAGACACTGGGGTGCATTAGCCACCGCCCTGTACCTCCTTGTAGAAATGGGAACCATGGGAACAGAAGCCTAGACTTAGAAGCAACACAGTGCAAGGCAGGCAGTGAAAAGAATGGCACTGGTCACTCCCCAAAAGAGATGTTCCCCCAGCAACCCAAGAGCAGAGGGGGAAGGGTGCAAACAGTGGGATGACAGACCAGGAGCCCATCAGCTGGAGGTCGGACCACATCTATGACACCAGCAAAGTTCCAAATGACCAGATCTCTGGATGCCAAGTCCCTGTGTGACCTCTTGGCATGAGCTACTCCAGAAAGACCCATGATGTCTCCCCTGGTGAGAAAAGAAAGGGGCCCTGTGATGCATTGATACAAAAAAAAAGTGGCATTCATTCACAAGGCTGAAATACTTTTAGAATCATACCCATAGCAGGGAGATATTGCTAGAAAATACAGAAATGGACATTTGCTCATGGTCCAGTTTTCTCCCTACTAAGCAAATAAGTACAGGAAAAGCCCAAGGCCTCTGGGTAGATAAAATGTTCTGTTCCTGCTTATCTCACTTTTAGGTTTCTTGCTACAGGAATGGGGGGTGGGGGTTGCCACGGAAAGGGAGTCCTTGTCCTTCTAAACAAGGAGAAATCACACTTTGCCTGGAAATTTGTGAAGAAACACTTGTTAGTCCTCAACCATGAGTTTTCATCATTATACACATAAAATATAATCACCATTTCTTGAATCCTGGCTAAGTTCTTGGCAGGCATTATGGTGGAGAGTCTCAGAATGCTGCCAAGTGGGCATTATTAACACCATTTTACGGAAAATAACCCAAGCTGTCTTTTAGCTATGGGCAAGATGCTCAGCCTGCTCTGCTTTGCACGATTATCTTGCATGTCATGCAATGACACCCAAACCCTTAGGCACCTTTATCTCCATGTGACAGGCATACAGGCTGAGGCTCAAATATGGAAAGTAGTCATCTGTAATATGCAAGGCTTTGGAGGCAGGCATCCTGGTTTGAATGCACAGGCTAAGTGGACATCTAAGTTACTGAAATCTCTCCAAGCCTTATTTTTCTCCCCCATAAAATGGGCAAGGGCAGTTCCTCAGAGCAGAACATCTCAGACATCCATAATCACACTAATTGCCTAGGATCCTAGTAAAATGCAGGCTGATTCAGGGGATCTGGAGCAGGGTCTGAAGGCTGCATTTCTCACAGGTTCCTAGTAATGCCCATGCTGCTGGTCTGCGGACCACATTTTGAGGAGCAAAGCTTTACAGGGTTTTGGTTTTAAGACCTAAATGAGACTTGATGCACATAACACAGTGCCTGACACATAGTAAGCATTCAATAACCATTAGCTGATATTATTATTAGTCAGTTCTAAATTATTGGGTGACTCAAAGTTAGTGGTTGGATATTCTATAAGATCTTCTTTACAAAGTTCTAAAAAGTTCTTGAAAGAGGGGTGCCAGGGTGGCTCAGTCAGTTAAGTGTCTGCCTTCTGCTCAGGTCATGATCCCAGGGTCCTGGGATCAAGGCCCATGTCGGGCTCTCTGCTGAGCAGAGAACCTGCTTCTCCCTCTGCCCCTCCCCCCCTCAGTCCCGCTCATGTGCTTGAGCTCTCTCTCACAAAAATAAGTAAATAAAATCTTAAAAAAAAAAAAAAAAGTTCTTGAAAGAGGATGGTAATGGGCAGAGCAGTGTGGCATAATGAAAAGAGCATTGGAGTTAAGGTAAAAAGCTCTGGATTTGAATCCTTGTGTCACCCTTTGGACAAGTCCTAAAACCTAATAAAATCTTTATTTTATTTTATTTTATTATGTTAATCACCATACATTACATCATTAGTTTTTGATGTAGTGTAACCTCATAAGATCTTTTAGGATAATAATAGAACTAGTTGACAGAACTGTTGTCAGTGTTAACAGTATATGAGAAAGTTCTCGAAAGTAAGCGCTCAGGTACTATGTGTGCAAGGTAGAAGGTAGTCTGATTCTTTCTATACAAATGTAAACATTTTCCAGCCACTGGCCCCACACCAACCTCCCTCCAGGATGTCAAAACTGCTGGTGTCTTTGATGTCAGGAGGCACAGAGGGTAACTCAGCCCAATCTTTGATGTCTGGTGGGAGAAACAGGTACAAGCCATTTTGGATGCTGCCTCCTCTGCATATGCATAAGGTCAAGGAAGAGGAGGAGAGCCTTTAAGAGAGAAAACTGTAAAGGAGAGATAAAAACCCTGACCAGTTGACCTGACCCTCAGCCCACACTACATCCCCTGCACCATGCTGCCTCCTGTAAGTCACGCTGAAATAGTCGGCTCATGCACAATGGTAACAAATACCGAAGGCAATAAGGGGCTGGCCCCAGATCTCAGGTCTCGCTCTCAGAGAAATAAGACCTTGAGAGCTAAATCCAGGTTGGGGCCTGGGGAAAGCAACCCAGGAAGACATCTGCCTGATTTCCATTTAGGTTTAAGGTAAAGTGGGGGAAGGACAGGCACCCATGTGCAGATACGACTTGGCACCTTCAGAGCTGCCCTGTGGTCCATGTGGGACACTCGGGAATCAGAAGTAACAGACTGATTGGGCGCCTGGGTGGCTCAGTCGGTTGAGCGACTGCCTTCGGCTCAGGTCATGATCCCAGGGTCCTGGGATCGAGTCCCACATCGGGCTCCTGGCTCAGCGGGGAGCCTGCTTCTCCCTCTGACCCTCTCCTCTCTCATGCTGTTTCTCTCTCGCTTGCTCTCTAATAAGTAAATAAATAAAATCTTTAAAAAAAAAA
>NC_138371.1:123213513-123220961 GCF_054177405.1 Leptonychotes weddellii | reverse complement strand
GTAACAGACTGATAGATTTCTCAAGGTTTATGGGATGGTTCCCAATGCTATCATTTGAAGGTCTTTCCATCAAACATGGCAGGCAACCTAGCATGTTAGAAAAGATAGGCCATGTTTACAAGTTAACAGTTTTCTAGAACGGTGGACATCTGATATGTAATTTTTTATATTTGGTTCTGTAACAAGATGGCTACCATCTTGAGCAAAGAAATCAATATTAGAGTTTCAAATGTGAAGCTGGGTTCAGATTCCAGCCTATATTGCTAGTTAATACAGTAAAACTCAATGATTAACAGCATGGCCTGGTAGCGGGTAAAGATTTGGAGGTAGGCAGCCCTCATGGGTCAGACAAAAGGAGTCCAAATCCTGACTCGGTTTCTTTCTAGCTATGTGATCTTAGACAAGTTAATTAACCCCTCTGGGCCTTACTTCCTTATTCATAAAAATGGGGCTAACAACAAAAACTACCTCACAGGGTTGTTGTTAGGATTAAATGAGTTGATATCTGTAAAGTGCTTAGAATAGTAAATAGGCACAGTAAGCACCAAATAAACAAGCTATAATTGTTGGATGACCTTAACAAATCAATTGACCTCTCTAAGTCACTTTTCCTCAGCTGTAACAGAATAAGAGTGGAGTGGAAAGAAACAATGTATGTAGAGGTATTCTGAAAAATTAAAAGAGCTAGATAGACTGTAAAATGATACAATTTTTATTATTACAAAGGGGATTTTTAATTTTGTGCCACACTTCTATTCAGTAATTGGGAGCCTCTGTGTACATTGTCTCTGGAATGAATATTCTATGATTTCTCCAAATGTCTGACATCTCCTCCAAGACCTCGACCCGCCAGGAGCTCTCATTCTAACACATTCAGAGGTCAGTGGGAGGGGGAATTAATTAATACAAATTTGAAAAGCATATGAACTCTAAGTTAACCCACTGCTTGGAGCAGGAACCAACCTGTGACAAAATAAATACCTCCCAAAGTGTAACCCCTATTTTTAACAAATTTTCTTTGTCCTCTACACAAGTCCAAATCCTTGACAGGCACTAAATATCAGAGTGAGAGAGCTACTGAGCTCAGGCTTTGGATCTGCACTAGCCTTTGAAGTCACCGATTTAATAAAAGAATGACTCTAAGTGGGCTGAGTCCTTTGTACACAGTGTCCTTGATGTAGAAAGGTGATTCTGCTGACCCACCATGGGCACAGGAGCTTATTCTTCTCGTAGAGATGATGATGGATTTATACCACTTCTTCCACACTGGGGACCACCCCACCCAAGTGATCAAATAATACACGTCCACAAAAATACCAAGCAGCAGTCTGGGTGGAGTCCTCAGTTCTTCTCCAAGAAGGAAGGCTGTCTTTCATCATCTAATCTCAGAAGTGACACACCAGCCTCTCTGCCTGATGCCGTTGGCCACACAAAGCAAGCCTGGTACAGTGTGAGGAGTGAGGACCTGAAGGTGTGAACACCGGGAGCTGGGGACCATCGAGGGCCACCTTGGAGACCTGACAGGTTCCCAGCAGAATTAGTTCTTAAGTGTAAAGTCCTAGAACAGTATCAGTACCCAGTGTAAGCACTCAGTAAAGTGTTAGCTATCACCATTATGGTGGTGGTGGTGCTCTTGTTGCTGTTGAGAGCATTAAGCGTTCAGCTGGTGACCATGAAATGAAAACACCAACCAAACTGCCCAAAAAAATCAACCCCAGGGGCACCTGGGTGGCTCAGTCAGTTAAGTGTCTGCCTTCACTTCAGGTCATGATCCCAAAATCCTGGGATAGAGCCCTACGTCGGGCTCTCAGCTCAGCGTGGAATCTGCTTCTCCCTCTCCCCACTGCTTGTGCATGCTCTCTCTCTCAAATAAATAAATAAAATCTTAAAAAAAAATCAACCCCAGCCCTGGCCTCATTAACAACTTGCTCTACCAGTCTACATACATGATTTTTTCTGCATCTTTGCCCATCGGCTTCTTTACTTTTCAAATGTGCTCCGAGGATCAAACCCAGAACACAAACCTTAAAAGGAAGTCCCTTCCTCCCCTGATCTGTTGGGAAGTTTACAGATACACATATCAGAATATCCAGAATAACTCTTTAGGAGTTTTAATTCTTTCACATAACAAGAAATCTGAATAAAGGCAATGCCACGGTTGGCTCAAGGACTCAATGTGTCATCAAGGATCAGGACTTCTCTCTCCCACCTGCCATTTTTGGTGCATGAGTAGTAGGTCTCTTTGTGACAGCAATTGGGCTATAGCAGACTTAACCACAACTCAGTGCAAAGGCAGGAGGGGAGAGGGCCAGAGTCACATGGGCTGTCAGAGAACTTTCCTGATACGTCTCTGTATTGTTCAATTTTTTTTTAAATCCAGGAGGAAACCTTCTTCCAGAATCTTCCCCACTGACTTTCCCTTGAATCTCATTAGCCATATGTCAGTCATATGCCCACCCCTAGCTGCAAGGGAGACCAGAAATTTGATATTTTCTGAGATGGTGGCCTCAGCAGAACCATCCTGGAAGAACGGGGTGGGACCTGGCTATTGGGGCACTAACCAAGAGACCCTGCCATGCTCCTTCATGCTAGTTCTCTCATTTGAGAAACTTTACTATCATTCTTTCTACCTAGAATAGAAATATGCATGAACCAGGAAGGCTGTGAACCAAGCAATTCATCCAAAATGATTAGGTCTTGTTTACTTTAGCATCATCCAGAAATAAAGTGTTGCACAGAACTGAATTTTGCAGATAAGCCTTCAAAAGTGCCAAAGCTTACTGTGTTTTCACCATTCTTATGACAATCCCCAGAACTTCTAATGATAGTACCTACAACTGCACTTTAATCAAGATTTAGGGCATCATGGAAGAGGACCAGGGTAAAGCCAAAGGAGTCTGGGCTTTCCCTGCAGGGACACAGCAGTGACAAGCCTGACTCACAGATGGTTTGAAAGCACAGGGCCTGCAATGAAGGACAGGTCTGAGTTGGGAAGCGTGGGGAGGAGTCACCACTGCTATAAGGCCCCTGGGTGCCAGTGGAGTGCAGGAGGTCTGAGGTGAGGCCTTGAAGTCTCTCCATGGTGTTGGACAGGACAATGAGCTAGCACCAGGACATCTTGGACCTAAGGGCTTTGGGGACTCAGTTCCTTGTTTGGCAATTGCTTCCAAAGTTTGAAACGACCCCACTGTTCTCACTGTTCAAGAGGGGGCAGCTTGGATAGCTTTCAAATTTGAATCAAACTTTACAATTAACCAGCTGAATCATTCTTTCTACCTCCCTGGATTTCACCTATGAATTTAATTCACTGAGGCTTGTAAGCAGGACCCAGATTACACTTCCTGGTCTTTCTGTGCCTGGGTTTAACTCCCTGGCTGCATCAAACAGCATCCTCCATTGTTTTTTGATTGATGCTCCTGTCTTGGGAGACATGCAAGTCTAGCTTTGGCAATTCCTTGTGTTTTTTATTCTCCTAGGGTGGAAGTCCCGTCCCAAGATTAAAACCCTCTGTGCTTGACATGCTCTGTTGTAAGTGATGCGCAAGAGGCAAAAGGAGATTAAGTCTGTTGTGAGTTCTCACTAGTTAGGGTGAGCATATGGGTTAGTCATCACTCAAGTGGTGTTTTTCACACCTGGACTGGTAAAAGGGTCTTCACTGTCATGCAGGGTTTCGATTTGCAAGGCAAGTACCTGGTCCAGTTGTTGTTACCTCCCTATGCTTTCTCCCTACAAATCAGAGAAGAACTGTGTGGGATCAAGAATTTTCCCCAGACAGGGTTTAACTAAGCATGGGTTAGCACATAATTAACCAAATTGAACTTTGGTTATAAAAATAATGTCATTCATTAATCACATATAATCGATCTTCATTATTCATGGATTCTATGTTTACAAGTTTACCTACTTGCTAAAATTTATTTGTAACCCCAAAATCAATATTTGTGGAGCTTCTGTGATCATTTAGGAAAATGTGCAGAGTGGCAAAAACTTCGAATCACTCGATGCACATGTTCCCAGCCAAGGTGGAACAAGCTGGTGCTCCACCTTCTTATTCCAGTTCCCGTACTGGAAATAGGTGTCCTTTCTGCTGTGTAGTTAGTGCCACACTTGCCAATTTTGGGGTTAAAATGGCTCCCAGTCACTGGGGTACTGAAGTGCCATCTAGTGTTCCTAAGCACAGAAGGCTATGATGTGCCTTATGCAGAAAACATGTGTGTTAGAGAAGCTTCATTCAGGCATGAGTTACAATGCTGTTGGCCATAGTTCAATGTTCAAGAATCAACCATCTGTTTTAAATAAGATGTCTTTAAATAGACACACACATACCACAAGGTTATGCATTGATCTGTTAATGAAAATATTGTGACCAGAGGCTTGCAGGAACTTATCCTGCATTTCCACAGCAGCAAAGGTTCATTATTTGCTAACTGTGTTCACAGAGACTTTATGGAACCTAACTACATGAATCATGAGAACTCACTCTGTTGTGAATGTTATATTTTAAAGCAAATCCTGATAAAGCCAAAGCTAGGTACAATTGTTATAGTTCTTCATTAAACTCACCTTAAATGTTTACCTTGTTCCTGGACCTTTCATAATACCAGAAGCTCTCTGAACATCGACAGGCCTCCAATTCTCAAAAATGCATTTGTGGTAACAACAGTTTGACTTATTCCTGCTATAGACCCTTTCAGAATAAATTAAGACCTCTTCTATCTGGCAAAACCAATAGAAGTACTATAAACAGAGTCCTATCTGTCATATAGAACAAAGTAAGATTGTAACTTATTAGTAACTAGAAAGAGATCAAATTCAAGTTCTCAGTCCTTGCATGAATTAAGAAGGTCCCCACAAGCCTTAAGAAAGGCACAAATGACTACACTCATAGGCAAAGGTGCTTCAGGGGAAGATATTTCCCATTTCCCAATTTTATTATGGCATCTCTCTCAGCATTCTCCATGGTAGATGAAAAATCCAGCCAAGGACAGAGAAAGGAGAGGGGTGACCTATATTCTCCTCTAAAATTAACCTAGAAATACTTTTAGAGTCATTACTCTAAGAAAACAGATTCACAACTTTTTATTATCCACTTTAAAATTTATAGCATCATAGTTGAAGCCTTATTCATTGTGCTAGGTTGTACTATAACAGCCTGCCAAGCTCTCCCTCTGCCTTACCTCACCTCATGCCTTCAACTCTTCACAACCCCAGATTGATTTCCATCATGTAAGCTCCCCAAAGTTCTCACAATAAAGTCCAAAATCCACAGTCTGGCACTCAAGGCCACCTGAAATTTAGTTTAAATCTATAACGTTTACCTTCCCTACATCCACTTTCTGGAACACAGCTCTTCTCCAACCTACTTAGTAGGCTCCCTTTTTCCACATGTAACTTGTTTCTGCTCAGCATAGTGATGGAGGGGCTAAGCTGAGACTCTAGAGCTAGACTGGGCTGAGTTCAAATCCTGATTCAGTCACTTACAATGTAACTTTGGGCAAAAATCCCTCAATGCCCTCATTTTTAAAATAAGGTTAATAAGAACATCTATCTCAGAGATATGTTCTGACAACTAAATGTTATTATGCATGGAAAGTATCTAGCAGTACCCTAGTACATTAAAGGTAATGAATAAATATTAATATAAAAAAATAAGCATTGTGGAGTTCCTCTTTCATGTTTTCACCTCATGACCTTGAAATATTGTCCTTCCTATATCTGTTCTCCTTCCCAACTCCCAAATTTTACGTTCTTCACAGGTTTGATCAATGGAGTAAGTTTCATGTCTTGAGGTCAAGAGTGGAGAGGATGAAAACGGAAGAGTGACAAGGAGAGTACACTTGCCTGGTTTCCTGGGGAAAGTAAAGAGAAGCTCTAATGTTCTACACTTGGCAATATTTTTCTGTAAAAGGTCACAAAGTAAATGTTTTAAGCTTTGTGGGCTACTCAGCTCCTATCACAACTATTCAACTCTGCTGTTAAGCACAACGGCACCTATAAAAATGAATGGCTGTGTTCCAAAAAAAAACTGTATTTACAAAAACAGGCAGGGGGGCGGAGCAAGATGGTAGAGGAGTAGGAGACATGGATTTCATCTGGTCTCAGGAATTCGGCTAGATAGGGATCAAACCATTCTGAACACCTACAAACTCAACAGGAGATCGAAGAAAAGAATAGCAACAACTCTCTGAACAGAAAAGCGACCACTTTCTGGAAGGTAGGACGTGCGGAGAAGTGAATCCGAGGCGATATTCAGAAGGATAGGCAGTGGGGGAGGGGGCCTCTGTCAGCCGCTTCTGGCAAGTGATAGTGCTACAGAGCACAAAATCAGAACTTTTAGAAGTCGGCTCCACTAAGGGACGTCGCTCTGGTGGCTAAGCGGGGGGTGGAACCCTCGTGGGACAGTGTGGTCTCAGGACCCTCGGTGTCACAGGAAGACCGGGGGTGCCTGAGTGCAGCAGAGCTCCCAGGTATCGGAGCAGGGAAGCCGGCTGCAGAGACGGAGCTGAGGTGCGGGCTCTCAGCTCGGGGTTGCCATAAACTGTGATCCACAGCACAGTCGGGCCACTGCTCCTCCAGCAGGGATCCAACAAGCAGCAGATCCGGGGAGACTCACCTTCCTCCCCCAGGGAGGAGCGGCGTTGGAGCACACCGCAGGGATCTGCTGGGTTTGGAGACTCCGCATGGGGTTGGGTGCCAGAGATAGAAACGCTCAGTCACAGGCCAGGTGAGCACAGAGTGCGGCCAGAGACCGGGGAGACGGGAGTGACTGACGGCTTTTCTCTGGGGGCTCACTGAGGAGCGGGCCCCGAGTTCTCGGCTCCTCCGAGGCAGAGATTGGGAGGCTGCCATCTTCACTCTCGTCCGCCAAAGCTGTAGGGACAGCTTGCAGGGAACAAAAGCGCCGGAGAGCAAACCCAAGCAGATTACTTAGCCTGGACTGGGCAAGGGTGGGGCAATTCTGCCTCCCGCAAAGACTTTTGGAAACCATGGCAACAGGCCCCGCCCCCAGAAGATCAGCGAGAACAGCCAGCGAAGACCAAGTTTACCGATCAATGAGAATGGCAGAACTCCGGTGCTAGGGGAATACTGCACATAGAATCCATGGCTTTTTGACCAGGATTCTTTAGTCTTTCAAAGTTTTTTTTTTTTAACTGTCTTTTTTTTTTTTTTGAATTTTTCTTTTTCCCTTTTTCAACCAACATCTTATCAATCCCTTTCTTTTCTTTTTTTTTAAGATTTTTTTTTTTTTTTTTGACAGAGAGAGAGACAGCAAGAGCAGGAACACAAGCAGGGGGAGTGGGAGAGGGAGAAGCAGGCTTCCCGTCGAGCAGGGAGCCCGATGTGGGGACTCGATCCCAGGACCCTGGGATCATGACCTGAGCCGAAGGCAGACACTTAACAACTGAGCCACCCAGGCACCCCTCAATCCCTTTCTTAAAAAACATTTT
>NC_138371.1:123189146-123213013 GCF_054177405.1 Leptonychotes weddellii | reverse complement strand
CATATATACAATGGACTATTACTCAGCCATCAGAAAGGATGAATACCCAACTTTTGCATCAACATGGATGGGATTGGAGGAGCTTATGCTAAGTGAAATAAGTCAAGCAGAGAAAGTCAATTATCATATAGTTTCACTTATTTGTGGAACATAAGGAATAGCATGGAGGACATTAGGAGAAGGAAGGGAAAAATGAAGGGGGGGAATTGGAGGGGGAGATGAACAATGAGAGACTATGGACTATGAGAAACAAACAGGGTTTTAGAGGGGAGGAGGGAGGGGGGATGGGTTAGCCTGGTGATGGGTATTAAGGAGGGCACGTACTGCATGGACCACTGGGTGTTATATGAAAACAATGGATTGTGGATCACCACATCAAAAACTAATGATGTATTGTATGGTGACTAACATAATAAAATTTTTAAAAAATTTTTTTAAAAAGTACTAATAAAGAACTTTCTGATCTCTCCCCCACATCAGTCTGCCTTTTACATTTCAACCACCAACTACTTTGTTCTTTTTAGTGTTTTTATTCCTCAGATATGACTATGATTTACATGTGCATCTTCCTAAATATATTCTGGGAATTAAAAAGATATCATCACCACAGCTACAAATCAGACTCAGGGCCACTCCCTTCACTCACTGTATAAAGAGCATGAAACATGAGCAAAGGGTCACTGACACTTATGAATCCCGAAGTCAAATAAACAGAATGAATTTAATGCCAGTTGGAAATAACAGAATATTAAATCAACTATAACAGCATATATTATAAAGTTATAAATATATACACAGTAACTTCTAGAAAAGAGCTACTCTAATTTAGACTTTATTATGGAAGTGCTTATTTCAAAATTGTTGGGCTGAAACTAAATTAGCTCTTCAATAGGTTAAGTGGTTGTTCTTGGTTTGAGGTGAAATTTTGTTGTTAAGACTGAGTAAGTATAAATGTTTTAATACATTTGCTTTAATTGCATGGATCTCTTAACCAAGAAGGATTTGAAGAGTTGGTACAATAAACTGACAATTTACCTGCAGTAAGCTTTCAAGAAAATTTTATGAGTTTGGCGGAAGAGTCTTAAGTATTAGAACTTTGAAGAGTTTTCAGAAGAGCCAGTTTAGATCTGGGCTAACATCCAGAACCAGAGCACCACCCTCCACCACCCACATCAAGAAAAGGGCATAAAATCAGGGCAAAGGCAGCAAGACCCCACACTGTGCACATTCTCAGAGGGAGGAAACACAAAATCACACAGCTGAGCTGGAATTTGAATCCAGACATTGGGCTCCAGAGTCTGTGTACTTCACCAGTGAGATAATCTTCCCCTGGGCAAAAGTATCCTTTTATTTTCCCTCACAGCATTTACTGCAATTCATCGTATGTATGTACATGTTTGATCACTTTCTAGCTCCCATCACTATCCTATCAAGTAACATGAGGACAGAGACCCTACTTTTTTTTGCTCACCTGTGTACCGAGTTCAGTGTTTAGGATATATTTGTTCTCAGTTAATATCTGTGGTTGTATTCCTCATCCTTCCTTTCCCTAGCTTGTCATTTATAGGTATCAAATTCTCAAAACTCATCCTTAATGCGTGCAAATCAGAGAGGAATAATAGTGGGAGTCCAGATGAATAATTGGACTAAATTGCTCACTGTCTGACCTTGGCTCTGTTTTTGATCAACTGTGTTCATTGCATGAACAGCCTCCATAGCAACACAGGTATCTTGGGATAAGATTTGAGAATTCCCTAACCCCCAAAATTTCACCTACCATTACTTGAGATATAATCATTAGAGATGCTATTCCCTTTAATCTCTCATTAAAACTCAAAGAGCCCCTGGAAGCTGAGAGCTGGCAGTCATTATTAGTTATTATCTCAGGTAGGATTAGAGGACAGACACCCTAGGAATGCAACACAGAATAGGTGTCTCTACACCAGATGGGCCTGGTTCCTGGAGCTGGGTCACCAGGAGTCGAGAGAGAGGGAGCTCTAAGTAGAGCTGAGAGGACCCAAAGCTGATTGGGTCTTCTCCACCATGTTCAGCTGCTTCCAAGTAGGTTCAACAAGAGCTGCCTTGATAAATGTTGTAAATGCTTCATATGGTTTGCAGAAAATCTCTAATTTTTAGTTTTATCTGATACTGTATCCATGCAACAAGAAAGCCGCCCAACTTAAAAAGTAAGAAATTTAGTTAATCAAGGAGTTGTTTTTGCCTTTAAGACACCAAACTGATTTGGCTGATTCTTCACCGATTTAATGACAAGTGTTGGGTCATGTATCTACAATCCAATTAAACATTGTTTCTTTCTACCTCCCCCCTATTGAGGATACTGGAAGACAATTCAGTACATATTAGGTTTAAATTGGGAAAATTTGGGTAATAGCCATCAAAAATTAGGTATTCTCTTCCTACTTCTCAAATTTATACCATCCCCTTTTAATGGTGCTATGCTAATATTTTAAGACAAACACTTAAAGACTTCCATCACATTCAAACTATTTCAAAAAGGAAATATTGACTTTGCAATGACTAAACTGATCACGTTTTAGAGAAAGAGCCCAATTTGTTTTCAAAATAATGTCAGAGTCCTGAGCCCAACCTACTAATCCTGGAAACACAAGCAGTTAAAATTCTTTGAGGTTTAATTTTTTTTTATTATGTTATATTAGTGACCATACAGTACTTCATCAGTTTTTGATGTAGTGTTCCATGATTCGTTGTTTGCGTAGATGGAAAGTTATATACAATTAGGTTGTACTTACTAATGGGCAAAATAGGACAAATAACTGTCTCCAAGAATCTTGTAGGAATGTCCTAACAGAAGATGACTCAATATCATAGCAATTGTTTTTGATATGGGGACAAGCCTTCAAAAAGTGAGATTTTGATTACCTTTCAGTAACACAACAATCATAGCTGAGTAAAAAGAAGTCTAGATGTGTAGTCATGCCTGGCTTCTTGGTCCAATTCCATCACTTTTGGCTGGATGATCTTGGAATCATCACTGTATTTCTCAAAAGCTCAAGGGGAGAATTTTAAGACGTAGAAGATGCTATGAACATCAGGGTGTTATACACAACTAATGAATCGTTGAACATTACATCAAAAACTAATGATGTACTATATGTTGGCTAACTGAACATAATATAAATAAATAAATAAATAAATAAATAAATAAATACACACAATTATTTGACTACCTTTATAAAGCAGAACAAGTAAAATGTTCCTGATTCTAGTTCCATGTACAAAATTTCCAGGATGAAACAGAATACTTCAAAATCAGAGCCTGGCCACCAGGAAAAGTTCTGAGAGACTTTCAGAGAAGAACATCCAATACAACTGATCCTCCAAATCCTGCTGCCCACATCACCTTTCCGATTGGACTCACTGGCTAAATCAGCTCTCTCAAATCACCACTTCCATTACTCTGCACACTAGAACAAAAATTAACTTTTCAAAATAGGGTTTCAGTTCTTCCCTGTGGCACTCAGTTGCCTAACCATCTTCCTCAGTTCATTAAATGTTGGGATTGCTTTTACTGTTTTTGTTAGCTAATGCTTACTGAGTGCCTACTGTATGGCTGGCGCAATTCTAAATACTTTGCATGCAGGATTCCCGAGGGAAAAGGTCATTTATATTCAAGATATAAAGCAGGACATTATGTTATAGTAACTACAGATTAAGTTTATTGAGAGTAAAAGAGAATAAAGACAGAGTGGTTCATGATCATGTTTTTTTCCTAAGCTTTCTTTAAACTATAATCAATCTTTCTACTACTCCAGATTGAAATTAAAGGGAAAAAAATGTTTAAATATGTTAAACACATAATAATTTTGGGAACTTCATATGAAATTTTCATGTGGCAAAATCTCCCAATACAGTTGTAGGAGGTGAGATTCCACATTAAAATATATCAAATGACAGAACAGCTTTGAATATTGGAAGCATTTATGTTACAGATTGGCATTAAAACTTGGGTGACTGACTGATCCTAAAGTTCTCATCAAGAATTCCAGAAGGTTTCTATGAAGTTTGCTATGCTGAGAAACTTTTAGGATTTCAAAACAGAATTTGTTGTCTCATCATTTTCCCTGACAATCTTCTTACATGCTGTTTTCAAATAGATGAACAAATCATTTCACACAATGGCAAGTGGTGAAGTTGTACTTCTGGAAAGTTACAAATGAAACAAACCTGCCAATCAAAAACATCAATTTCACAAGTGTTTGATAAAAAATCCACTATTGATTGGACTTGATTCATGTATGTGTCAGCAGCCTAAAAACTTTGTTCATGAAGAATTTAAATGACTGTAACTGAAATCATTTGAGAGAAGTAAAAAAAAAAAAAAGAAAAAAAAAGGGTCAGTCCAAATAAGTGAAGCCCTATTCACTTAGTTGCATCCTCACTGGTGTCCTGGTGCCTCTATTTTCATACCAAGGCTCATCTTTATCTTTCTTTTTTTGCCCTTCCTTTTCCACTGGGCCCATCCACATTTCACCTATTATAAGTGAGTATCTATAATTCTGTAGACTGTGTTCTCAAATATTTCCTGATCCCTCCAATGGGAGAATTTTGTTTCCTGTTCCCCTAATATCAGGCCTGGCCATGTGGTTTGGTTTTGTCCATAAAATGTAATGAAAATCATGGTGCCATTTCCAAGTTAAAGCCTTAAGAATGTACCCATGTTTTCACGATCTCTCTTTTCCCTTTGCTATGAGCACAGCCATGTCCCAAGTAGGGGCAGTTCCTTGACCTGGATCCTGGACAGAAAAGAGCATGGAATAGAGTCACCAGTAACACAAATGAGATATAAACCATCTTCACTGTTCTAAGCCACAGAAATTTGGGAATTATTAACCCAGGATTCCTTAGCCTGTAATTAAATGATATAATCAATTGTCTTCACATTTTGAACTGTATATTTCCATAAAAATTTTGAGAAACTATGGATCTCCTCTAAATTGTTTGTTGACAACTAAAATTTCCCATCTTATGTCCAACAGGTGAAAAGCTGTCATTTTGATTGTTATAAATCGTAAATTTTTTCTTATATAAAACCCTTCCATCCCTCTTTTAAATTGCCCAAAATGGATAAAATATCATATAAGACCCACCATCATATATTTTAAAAGTACATAAACAAGTTGTCTCTGATAGTTGGAAAATTTACATCACTCCTTTTTCTATGTATCTCTCTTCCCTCTGATGAGAACACAGGTGCCAGGTAGGACTGGCTCCTTAGCCTGGATCCTGGAGTGCAGAGATCATAGAGTATGTTGTCTCTACTTTTCTCTCATGAGCCTCCCCCTGGGAAGTGTTGCATTCACAGACATCAAGTAGGGGATAGAAAAAATTTTCATCACTCCTGCTACCCCTACTTATAATACATGTGAGTTCAGAACATTGCCACAGAAGCCAAAATAGCCTGTTTCTAATGTCACAATATATACACAAGAGAAATGTGTAAAAGACACAAGATCCCATAGCAGGTGCATGGGGTTTTGATTAATGGAGGCATCATCAATACTAATATGTGTCATTTCACTGGAGATTTTCACACCCCCAAACAATTCCCTGTGCTAGGATTTCAGATATGCGGAAGTATGACATCCTTTGGGAAAGTGGAGGAAAGGCAAATGTGAAAAGAAAGGTGGAAAAGAAATAAAACTTCCTGAATTGCAGGCACTTTTCCAGGCCAATAAATTTGAGAAAAGAGTATGTGCGACTACATAAAAGACTATGTATGGACACTGAGGGTATGAAAATTGATGCTCTGCACACTTTTTGTGCCCATGTACCTTTTGGAAAAGTCTCCTATCCCCGTCAGGCTCCTGGACCCTGATGTGAAGACTGTTGCTGCAGACTCAAGACAATTGAGAAATCTAATAGGCAATGCTTGAGAAATAAGATATTTTATCCTTTAACATTTGTATTGAGTTTTCTATTGCTGCTTAACAAACTCAGCAGCAGCAAACAACACACATCTATTGTGTGGCAGCTTCGGTGAGTCAGGACTCTGAGCACAACTTAGCTGGGTCCTCAGCTCAGTGTCTCTTAGGCCTGCAGTCAAGGTGTCAGCCAGGGTTGCAGTTTCATCTGAGGTTCAAGCTCCTCTTCCAGTCTCACTGGTTTGACAGCATTCAGGTCCTTGTGATTATAAGACAGAGGTCCTCAGCTCCTAGCAGCTGCCTATAATTCCCTGCCATGCAACTCTCTCCCCAACATGTCAGTTTCTCTCTTTAAGGCCAACAGGAGAATGTTTGTGCTGCTTCTTCTATCTCTGACCACTAGACCCATTTTTAAAGCACTCAACTGATTGGGTCAGATCCACCAAATTAATCTCCCTATTTGGTTACCTTAAACTCAGCTACTGCAAGGGGCTTAATTACATCTGAAAAATCCCTTCACCTTTGCTATCTAATGTAACATCATCAAGAAAGTGATATCCCATCATTTTTGTCATAGTCTGCTGGTTAGAAGTAAGTTAAAAGACTCACCCACAATCAAAGGGAGAAGATTTTACAAGGGCATGGGTCATTGGAAGTCATCTTAGAATTTTGCCTACCATTCGATTTAAGCCAAAAATAACATTAGCCTTATGAATATAACAACTGTGGAGTGTTTTAAGTTTAGAATATAAGCCCGACAGAGAAAGACAAATACCATATGATCTCACTTATATGTGGAATCTAAAAAAAACAAAATAAATGAACAATCAAAACAAACCAAAACCAGACTCTTAAATACAGAGAACAAACCGGGGGCTGTCAGAGGGAAGGTGGGTAGGGGAGATGAACAAAACAGATTAAAAGATACAAACATCCAGTTATAAAATAAATAAGTCACAAAAATGAAAAGTACAGCATAGGGAATATAGTCAATAATGTTGTAATAACATTGTGTGGTGACAGATGGTTGACTATACTTATCCTGGTGAATACTGAGTAATGTATTGAAATGCCAAATCAATATTTTATATACCCGAAATTAATATTATACTGTATGTTAATCATACTATAATTTTTAAAAAGCTAAAAATAATGTTAAAGGACAGTCCCTAGGGCACTCAATATTTAATGATCCTTAGAAGGATCACCAAGGAAATTAGTTTAAAACATAGATGTCCCAGACCCCACTGCAGTGATTCTGATTCAGGAGGCAAAGAATCAGCCAGAAATCTGCATTTTAAATTAACTTCTCCCTGATGATTCCAGTGCAAGTGCTGAGCACACACTGAAAATCACTAATACGTTTCCATAATTAAAGAATGGCTTCAATTTTCCCAAGGCTCTGCAGTTTGGGCCAGGGAATTCCTCCAAGTGTGTTTTGCCCCTCTTTTTTATAAAAGCTGTATTTCACAGGCTCCACTTCTCCGCTTAGCACCTAGCATATTGAGAAAACTTTATAGAGTCCCAGAAAATACCCTCCACCTAGATAAAGTCCCTCTTGCAAGATTAAGCTAATAGCCTTATCTCCAGTGTACACCACATATAAAAAATGTTTTACTAGCACGAAGTGGATACAAACCTGGCCATTTCTCCTACTAGAGTTTCTGCCATTCTTAAGAGAAGAGTAAGAGGACAAAAGCCTAATTCTCCCTCCAGTAGGCCAGGATCTTCCCTCCAGGCAGCAAGGCTGCCTCGGGGGCACATTCCCCTTTGGGGCCCTTGCTGAAGGTAGGGGCTCTCTAGAGGCCCTGGTATCAGGAAGGGGGTGAGAAGGAGTGGGGGGCCCTGACAATGCAACTCCTAACTTTCCTCCTAGGCTCCACCTAGCTAAAGGTCCAAGGCGCCGTGCGAGTCAGTCCGTGTGGGTTAGGCTGGGTTGTGAAACCTTCCAGCACCAGAACTTTTCAGGGAAGGGAAAGATTGAAAGCATTCTAGAAGTCCATGAGGGCATCGAGAACATGGCTACAGATACCCAAAGGGAAATAAGGGGTCACGAGGACAAGTC
The DNA here is from genome assembly GCF_054177405.1 of Leptonychotes weddellii. Taxonomy (NCBI): domain Eukaryota; kingdom Metazoa; phylum Chordata; class Mammalia; order Carnivora; family Phocidae; genus Leptonychotes; species Leptonychotes weddellii. The sequence continues at coordinate 123,205,045 of NC_138371.1, read as the reverse complement.
AGAGGGAAGAAACCCGCAGCGCTTGATTGACTCCCTAAGGGCTTATCAGGGACAGCTCATGCTCAAGGCATTGTCGCAGCCCTCCACGTTCCGTACCACAGAAAAGAGAAAAGGCTCTCTCACAGCCTGACTTTGCACCTTCTTGAACAGCCAGTCAAGCACACCACACTCCTCTCAGTAGAGATCACTTGTCATAAATAAAGGATGTTTTAACAATTGTTCCTTAGTCCCTCTTAACCCAAAATCCCATCAAGCCATTTAGAGTTCTCCTGTACAACTTGACCTTGACTTCCAGGAAAGATTCTCAAAGACTGAGAAAAAAGGGCACATCAGGACTGTCTGCAAGTATGGCTTTTAGGATGTAGGGAGTAATGCGTGTAGCTCAGGCATCACGTGGCAACCCAGAGAAGAGAGGTGAAAGCGACAAACCAAAATTTGCAGTCTCACAAGAGTGCTGGGGCAGAAAGGTACATCCTTCTGCTTTCCTCAGAGGTTAACATGGAAGTTCACAGTGGCTGACCCAAGCAAACTATTTAGTAGGTAAAATTTGTCTGTGCTATTCCAACCCCCCAGGTCCTATCTACATTCTCTACCAGCCATCACTTCTTCCTTGTCTGCCCATTCCATCCTATCTCAGATTTCAGACGATAGCCTTGAGTTCTTTTCCTATCAAAACAACTTCACAGTAAAGAATCAGAAAGTCATGGGGGTGGGGAAAAGGAGAGAGGCAAACCAAGAAACAGACTCTTAACTATAGAGAACTAACTGATGGTTACTGGTGGGGGAAAGGAGGGGTGTTAAATAGGTGATCGGGATTAAGGGTGCGCTTGTCCTGATGAGCACCAGGTGATGTATGGAAATGCTGAATCACTATATTGTACATCTAAAACTAACATTACACTGTATGTTAACTAACTGCAATTTAAGTAAAAAATATATATATATATTTTTAAAAGAAACAGAAAGTCATTTATATGATCTTAGACAACAGGTTAAATTATTATTGTTTTCACTTAAGAAAGATATAAAATTTTTAAATGATACCTTTATGATGGAAATTAAGGCATTAGTCAGTGGACAAAACAGATTTGTATTTGTAGGATTTCTTTTAAGGGAAGGCAAAAAAATTTTCAAAATCATACCACATAGACAGTCCTGTGGACTTAAGCTTTTATGAATACTTAAAAGGAAAATACTATTATTTTCCAGTAGTATTTCCTCCAGTCACTGCAGTTCTTTGAAAGATAATATCCAGGATTCCTGTTTCAGCTCCAACATGTAAATAGCTTAGAAGTTGTCACTCCCTTGTCTACAATAAGAAAAAGCTGGATAAACTTGATAAATATTTGTACACAGGATTTTGTGTAGACAAAGTTTTTAAATCAGTTGGTCAATATCTAGGAAGCACAACTGCTGGATTATACTAAGCCTATATTCAGCTTTGTAAGAAACTGCCAAACTGTCTTCCAAAGTGCTGTCCCATTTTGCATCCCTACCAACAATGAATGAGAATGTCTGTTGTTCTGTATCCTAATTAGCAATTGGTATTTTCAGTTTTTTGGATTTTAGCCACTCTAATAGGTTTATAGTGGTATTTCATTATTGGTTTAATTTGCATTTCCCTCATAACATAGGATGTTGAGCACCTTTTTATATGCTTATTTGCTGTCTGTATATCTTATTTGGTGAGGTATCAGTCCACATCTTTTACCTATTTTTAAAATTGGGATGTTTCTTTATTGCTGTATTTTAAGAGTTCTTTGTATATTTTGGATACAAGCCTTTCATCAGATATATTTTGTAAATATATCATTTTCCTTCTGCCTGATGAGCTTCTTTTAACATTTCTTGCAGAGCAGATATGCTAGCAATGAAATTCTTCAGTTTTTGTTTGTTGAAGAAAGTCTTCATTTCTCCTGAATATCGAATTTCAGGTTGGTATTTTTTTTTCTTTTAATGCTTTAAATAGTTTGTTCTCTGTTCTTACTTGCATGATTTCTGATGAGAAGTCCACTGTAATTCTTAGTCCTGTTCCTCTACAGATAAAGTATTTTTTCTCTGACTTCTTTCAAGATATTCTCTTTGCTTTGGCCTTTCTACAGTTTGATTGTGATATTCTTAGGTATGGATTTTTTGGTTTTAATCTTTCTTGGTGTTTTTGAACTTTCTGGATTTGTGGTTTGGGGTCTGTCCTAATTTTGGAAATTTTTCATCATTATTACTTCAAGTATTTCTTTTGCCTAGTCTCTCTTTCTTTTCCTTCTGGTATTCCAATTTCATGAATGTTACACTTTTTGAAATTTCTCACAATTCTTGGGTTTTTACATTTTCTTTTCTTTTTTTTTTTTTTCTGTTTTAATGTCAGTGTGAGAAGTTTGTATTCACGTATCTTCAAGCTTACTGACTCTTTCCTTGGCTGGGTCAAGCCTACTGATGAGCTCATTGAAGGCATTCATCCTTTCTATTACGGTCTTTAACTTCTAGAATTTCCTTTTGATTCCTTAGGGCTTCTATCTCTCTGCTTACATTACTCATTTGTTCTTCCATCTTGTCTACTTTTTCCATTAGAACCCTTAACATATTAGCCATAAGTATCTTCAATTCCCTGACTGATAACTTTAACATTTGTGTCATATCTTATTCTGGTTCTGATAATTGCTTTGTCTTTTCAAACTGTGAATTTTTTTCTTATTTTTTGACATGACTTGATTTTTTTTTTTTCCTGAAAGCCAGGCGTATTGTACTGGGTATAGAAACTGAGGTAAATAACCTTTTAGTGTGGGAATTTATGTTACTCTGGCCAGAGTTGGGCTATGTTTAATGTTTGCTGTAGTTGTAACTGTCAGAGGGTTCAAATTCCTCTAGTGTCCTTGTTTGTCTCACCTGTTGACTTTGGGGAGAATTCCTAAGTACTGCTCCTCAGAGAGAATCTATATCTTGCATATCTTTCAGCTATAATCCAGTTAAACAGGATCCCTATTTGTGTGGTTATAAGGGACAAAGGAGGATAAGTGTTCTATAATCCTCTGGTTAAGTTTCAGTCTTTTAGTGGGCTTGTGTCTCTTGTCTGTGACCTTCACAAGTTTCTTTTTTTTCTCCCCAGTGCTATAGCTCTTTATTTCCCTCCTTTGCCTGGCTACAATGTTTCAAATCTATTCCTTTGAACCTCTTATCTCTTTTGAGTATGTTCCCTACCCCTGTCCCCATCTTAGGTGAGACAGGAAGGCTAGAGAGGTCTGGAGTGGGAGTAAAGCCCTTTCCACAGATGACAGAAAACTCACAAAATCTTTTCTCCTGGGAGTAAGTCTTTATTATGGACAAGGTTTGGGTATATTTCACAATTAGTACTCTTCCTCTTCCCCTGACAAGGCAGTGAGGGGATGTTTGTAGGATTTTTATCTTGAGAACTAGTGAGATTTCTTGGGGTAAATCACATAGAAATTAGAGGGCCCCCAAGGAGATTTTCACTGTCATGTCTCATGTCCAAGTGTAACCTCCAGCAATATATCAAAATCACCATTCAAATGTTTCTCTATTTTATCACTCCAGGGACTACTGCTCCATGTATGACTCTCTCTTTGCACTTATTTCTCCTTATTTGGGGGTAAGAATTTTCCCTCCAACCTTGATTCTTTGGTGGGTGTTAGAAAAGTCATTGATTCACAATTGCCAAAAACTAGAAGCAACCAGGATATCCTTCAATAGGTTAATGGATTAACAAACTCTGATATATTTTGAACACTGGAATATTATTCAGCAATAAAAAAAGAATGAGCTATCAAGTTATTAAATGAAATGGATAAATCTTAAAAGCACTGTGAAAGAAGCAAGTCTGAAAAAGCTCCATAATGTACAATTTTATTTGTATAACATTCTGGAAAAAAATAAAACTATAGAAATAGTAAGCAGAGCAGTGGTTACCATGGGGTTTGGGGCATGATTAAATAGGTGAAGCACAGGGCCCTCTAATTGTAAAAAATACCCAAACCTTGTCCATAATAAAGACTTACTCCCCAGGAGAAAAGATTTTGTGAGTTTTCTGTCATCTGTGGAAAGGGCTTTTTTTTTTTTAGGTCAGTGAAACTACTCTATATGACACTGTAATGGTGGATATATGAAACTATGCACTTGTCAAAACCCATGGAACTTGTGCCAAAAGCACAAAGAGTGAACTTTAATGCATACAAATGTTTTTTAAAATTATTTAGAAGGTAGGGAGATCCCAGGATAGAATGAAAAATGTGAAGAAAAAAGAATCTAACTGGGGGCACCTGGGTGGCTCAGTCGTTGAGCGTCTGCCTTCGGCTCGGGTCATGATCCCAGGGTGCTGGGATCGAGCCCCACATCGGGCTCCCTACTCTGCGGGAAGCCTACTTCTCATTCTCCCACTCCCCCTGCTTGTGTTCCCTCTCTCGCTGTCTCTCTCTCTCTGTCAAATAAAATCTTTAAAAAAAAAAAAAAAAGAATCTAACTGTATAACAAACGTATGAGACATCATTGAAGGGGGTGGAGGGAAAAAGGGCTGACCTAAGTGACTTTGGAAATAAGTGGAGTCTATAAGACTAAAGATGAAAGGAACTATGCATAAGTACTGTACCCTAATTGATTAAGTTGTTTCCCATGGGAGGAGAGATTAGCAGTTTGAAACTCTACATGCATATTGATTAAACAGTAAATGGATGGCAGATATTGGGAACCAGGTTTCTTACTGCTGGAGTGGGAAGTTACATATAAGGGGTAAAGGCTATAATAATCCATTTGGTGATGGAGTTGAAAGCATCCTTATGAAATCATGTTCAGCTTAGTATAAATACAGATGGTTACATAAATATTTATAGACATGTGTATGTATAAGGGCCTGGAATCAACAACAGACCACCAGCAGTAACAAGCACACCTAGAACTCAGATATTGGTTTCTAACACTATTCTTCAGTAGAAGGAATAATGGTTTTTTGAAGAAATGGCTGATTCTAGGACAGGCAAGAACTATCAAAGATGAGTCTGGAGCATTTTGTAATGCCATAAAGGATGGAATTGCTCAAAAAAACCCACAAGTTGGGGGTGAATGTCAAAGAAGTTAATGGAAGGAGATCCCAATAGCCAAAACTAGAACAATTTGAGCACCAAAATAAATAATGTAGTATTGGATTATAACCCAAAATACAAAATAAGTATCTATGAGGCCATAGTGATCTAAGTAAATGGTTGAATCAATAAATAAATAAATAAAAAGAGAATAAATAAATCACCCAAGCAGAGGAAGTCCAAATAATTTGTGTAGATACTCTGTCCTCAAAGATGTGGAGCTTAACTCCCCACTCCTTAAGTATAGGCTATGCATACAGATTTCCCTCCAAAGAGTATAGCAGGGAGAGAGGGAATAAAGGTAAGTTTATAATGGAGAAACTTGACAAACACTAACATCAACAGTGATAATTTACAGTAATAGTATGTACACCGGATATGATGTAAAGAAAGTGGCACTTCATCCCTGGGGTTTTCTTCCCTAAAATCTATAATCTGGCCTAATCACACAGAAAACATCAGACAATTGAGGAGATTATACAAAATATCTAACCAATACTCCTGAAAATTTTGAGGGTCATTTAAAATAAGGGAAGTCTGATAAACTGTCACAGCAAAGAGGAACCTAAAGAGTCATCCCATCTAAATATAAATATAAATTATCTATTTTAGGTAGATAATATAAATTATCTATTATCTAAAATAGATAAAGGGCACTAGGTAAAAACTAAGTATGTTTGAATAAAGTGTGAATTCTAGTTAACAACAACGTATCAATGCTGGTTCATTAATTGTGATAAATGTGCCATATTAATGTAAGGTATTTATAAGAGGGGAAACTGGATTTGGGATATATGGGAACTCTCTACTATTTCATAATTTTTCTGTAAATCTAAAACTATTCTAAAATAAAAAGTTTATTAAACACAGTGTTCAGGGATGCCTGGGTGGCTCAGTCGGTTGGGCGCCTGCCTTCAGCTCGGGTCATGATCCCAGGGTCCTAGGATCGAGTCCCACATCGGGCTCCCTGCTCTGTGGGGAGCCTGCTTCTCCCTCTGCCTCTGCCTCTCTCTCTCTCTCTCATGAATAAATAAATTAAAAAAATATATTTAAAAAAAAAAACAAAAAAAAACCACAGTGTTCATCATACCATAAAAAATTGTGAGACATATGAAGAAAAGTAATCAGATGACTGATGACCAGAAAAGTCAAAAAACCACCAATGGGAAAGACCCACAGATAAACAAATTATTGGAATTAGATGACAAGCACTTTAAATTAACTATAATAAATAGGTTAAATAAATGAGAGGAAAAGATGGACAAAGCAAAGGAAAAGATGGACAATTTCTACAGAGAAGTAGAATTTCTAAAAACTAACCAATGGATAACCTAAGACTGAAAAATACAGTGTCTTAAATTATGAATGCATTAGAAAGGCTTAATTAATATCAGACTGAACAACAGAAAAAAAAGGATTCATGAACTTGAAGACTGGTCAACTACATTATCCAAACTGAGAATAAAGAAAAAAGAATTGAAAACAAAAAACAGAGCACAATGTGAAAGGCATGTAGGACAATACCAAGTTTTCTAACACATTAGTTGGAATGGCATACAAAGGTGAGAGAGAAAATGGAATGTTCAGAATAGTTGTAGACATAATGGCCAATAATTTTCTAAAACAGGTAAAAAAGACATAATACCACACATTCAAAAAGCTCAGCAAAACAGGATAACTATCCAGCCAAGCAAGAAAACACAAAGAAAGCCATACCTAGGCACATCAGTTAAACTGCTAAAAAACAAAGATAAAGAGAAGAATCTGAAAAGCAGTCAGAAACAAATAGACCCATTATATTCAAATCAACAGCAGTAAGAATTTTGGCTGACTTCTTAATATTTGCAATGAAAGCTAGAATGACACATAAAATGTGTTGGAAGAAAAAACTGCCAACCTTAGAATTATATACCCAGTGAAATATCTTTCCAATCCAATGTCCCCAAACAGTACTTACCTTCTTTCATTACAAAATTTTCTCTATCTAAAACTCACTACATTCAATATGGTATCAACATCCAAACTCTTAGGGCCAGTCTTGTCTTCTCCTCTTTTTGACTTCCACAGTCTCACCAATTTCTATCAATTCCACCTCAGAAAATCTTCAGAATTCATCACTCCTCTTCAGTCTCACTAGGACTGCACTGGTCCAAGCCCTCAACATTTCTTGCCTAAACTATGACAATAGCTCATTGCCTAAGAAGCCTCCCTACCACTGGTCTCTCCCTACAGAGTTCATTATCTACCACACAACCTCTGAAATTAGTTGCCTAAAAACAAAATTTATCCTGTCTCTCTGATGTTTAAAGGTCTCTTCTCACTTTCTATTACTTCTGAATAAAATTTACATACTATGATATATAAGATCCTTCACAATCTTTTTTTTAAAAGATTTTATTTATTTGACGGGGGGAGTGGAGAGAGCACAAGCAGGGGGAGTGGCAGGCAGAGGGAAAGGGAAAAGCAGGCTCCCCTCTGAGCAAGGAGACAGATAAGGGGCTCTATCCTAGGACCTCGGGATCATGACCTGAACTGAAGGCAGACGCTTAATCGACTGAGTCACCCAGGCGCCCCAATCCCCTTCACAATCTTGACCCCAACAATTCTTCCAGCATCTGTTCTTACATACTCTTTTCCTCTTTTATTGTACTTATAAAAATCTAAAATAATTATAAGTTTATGTCTTTTTCTCTTTTACCAGATATTAACTTCTCAAAGGAAGTGACTATGATCATTTGGAGAATGCTCTGCTAAAAACTAAAACTTGAAAGGGTGAATGAGGGGGAGGAGTCATCCTCTTCTCTAGCAAAAATTACCATGAGCGCCTGGGTGGCTCATTTGGTTAAGAAACTGCCTTCCGCTCAGGTCATGATTCCGGGGTCCTGGGATCGAGTCCCACATCAGGCTCCCCCTGCTCTGTGGGGAGCCTGCTTCTCCCTCTCCCTCTGCCTGCCACTCCCCCTGCTTGTGCTCTCTCTCTCTGTCAAATAAATAAATAAAATCTTAAAAAAAAAGTTTCTTTAAAAAAAAAAAAAAGATTTCCAGAAAGTCATCTTGAATCCCCTCCCCAGGAGAGGGTAAATACCATGGAATGCAAGACTTATAGTAAAGGTGTTGTGGTCCCTGGAAGCCATCTGGGAGCCATTAAGAGGGTGAGGAGTATATAGACCTATCCTCCAATAAAGTTAATGTAATAAGACCCTTTGTAGTTTAAGAGCTAGAAAGGTGAAAAGCTGTCCAACTCCTACTAATATGAATTGCCAGCAAGACATAGGGGATGATTTCACAAGGAGCAGATCCCAGTCAGTTCATTAACAGTGTTCTTGGGGCTTCTGGTGCCTAGAAGATGACTTTACATGGGCCAAAAAGAAGTAAGTATCAAGACCTATGTCCCTGGGAATTCAGGTGTGGGACCCCTTACCTAAGCACAATAAAGAGTCAGTGGATTACCCACCACACAGACATTTCTTTGAGGATTCTTAGTGGCTTGCATAGTTGTGAGCCAGAAGCCAACCTACACAATCTGTCAAAATGGCCAGTTGTCCACAGTGACATCATGTGGCTTCAAGGAGTAATGGCAGTATCTGACCCATCTCCTGTTGCCCTGACTAACCTCAACTTTCCAATCATGTTAGTTCCCAGAGTTCATAAAATATCAGGGAGTATCCTAAAAAGAAGATGCTAAACTTCCTCTTAATTTGGCATGTAATAATTTCAGTTGTTCTTTTTAAAATGGAAAAATAAAGGGTCTATGGCCATAATTGCACTCTACAGAGATACAAAGTGAGGGGAAAAAAAATATTTGCAACTCATACCACTGAAAATGAGGTTTTTAAAAAATGCCTAGAATCATTTGTATGAAGGAAATGCACAGGAAACCCTGGCATTATGTAGCCCAGAACTCATTAAAACTGTTCTGGCTAATAACAAAGTTGGGGGCCTGGAGCCCCTGTGACTCAGACTCCCCCTTGTGCTTGCCCAGGGTCAACAGCAGCCTCTGAACCCCTCCACAGAACCCAACACCCTGCAGAACATAGTTTAAAAACCACTTTCTTGACGATGGAAAGCCCATTAAAAATTTAAACCAGAGGATGGCATCACCAGATCACCCATGTACACGACAGAGGATGTTTTTAAAGGGGGGGGGGGGAGGGGAAGCAAGAAAAAATTGGGGACGGAACAGCTGGTGTAAGAATGTCATTAAAGGACAGGCAAGGCTTTATTCATGATGCCATGAATAATGTTAGATATTAATATTCATAAAACATGCTGAGCTGAATCTATTTCTAAATTGTTATCAAAAACATTCCTTAGGGAAAGCAATAATCTTTCAGACCTAGTAAGAAAGGATTCATCTTTAACTATCTTGCAAATGTGATTAGCATCAAGTTCTTCAATTGAATACTTTTCTGTTGAAAAGGTGGTCTATACCAGATTTTTTTTCCTGAAACTTAGCTTGGGAAAATTATTTTCATCAAAACGAGCCTAAATTCTGCTGAAAATGAGGATATTTAAGCCTGTTGTGATAAAAAGCTGTGTTTCCAAGCTAATTTTTAGGAAAAAGCTAATAAAAGAAATACTTAACAGAAAAGTACAGAATGCCTGCTGGGATAAAAATGAAGTTTCCAAGCAACTTCTGAGTAAAAATACAGTAGAAAACAATGTTATTAACAGAAATTATGGAATTTAAGCATTTTGTAATAAACATGTTGTTTTCAAGCTAGTTTTGAGAAGTATCTAGGAAAAAAACATTTTAAATAAAAATGGAACTTAATCCTGTTGTCTTTTCCAAACTGATTTTGAAGGAAAGTTCAGTATAAAATAGAAAAAAAGAGAAAAAAGTACAGAATTTAAACAATATAATTGCAACAAAGGACACAGACAACCCAAGGGAGGGACTGTGAAATGGAGATGAAATTGTCCCAAACATGCCAAAAAATGACAAGACCTTTGTATCATGCATCCCTCTCTACCTCCCCCTCAGCCTCCCCTAGGGACCAAGCATGGCTGTAGGCTGCCTCCCCTTCTCGGCCAAGCGTGGGGTACAATCTTGCAGTGAGGCAGTTCCTGCAGTCCAGGATGATTCCCTGGAAGGGCCTGAGCTGTGAGCTGTAGGCAGCCTGGGGAATGAGTACCTGGTCCCTTTTGGGGGGTCTGGGTAAGTGCTTGGCAACATTATTGGCAAAGAACACCAGCAGTCAATTTAGGGTGTTCAGGAAGGAAAAAATATGGGACCGCATAATAGAGAACTTTAGGTACATCAGAGCTTACCAATGTCTCACCAACTCAAGGAGAGATGCCTTAATGAAGATTCAAGTTCTCAAAAAGGCATCAAGGAAACAGTTTTTCAAAATATTTAAACACAGGAAAGGGAGGGAGGCTAAATAAGGTAATTTTATTCATTTTCACCATGTGGATACTCTGACAAATTTTAAGCCCACATGCTATTGAAATATAAGTGATGACTTAGGGTAACAAAAGCAAGTTAAATCACAACTTAGATGAGAAAACCTACGATTGCCCTAAAGCAGCTGTGCTGTAACTTGCACACACAATATGGAGGAGAATTTTTTTCCTATTTTCCCAGATTCAGAGCATGCCACCCCACACTGAGTCCAAGAAAGCATCACAATGCATAATTGGGGCCAGACACTCCCAAAGAATACCCCCCAAAAATTCACTGCCCACCCCTCTGTTAGTCTACAAAAATGCACACCTGAGAATCAAAGAAACCACTGAATAGACAACTCAAGAGAATTTAGTATTCATGATGAGTTTGTCCCTCTTTCCCTGTGTTTCCCATCTCAAGTCAAGCAAGGAGACAGCCATGAGAATCATTCTACTAACTACCACAGAGTAGCATTTCAGTTTCAATTCAATGGCCCTTCTGATCTCTCCTCTGTGTGCTGTTAGAGAAAAATTCAAGAGTATGGGGATAGGGTTGCCAGATAAAATACAGATGCACTGGAGCTTCCTTATACTAAAAAAGTATTCATTGTTTATCTGAAATTCAAATTTAACTGGATTTTCTATGTTTTTATTTACTAAATCTGGCAATCCTATTTGGAGAGAACAGCAGGGCAGAGAGAGCTGGTAGCAGAGGGACAGTGGAAAATGTACATACCTGAAGGTAGCTGGACTTGTTCCACCTTGTAGGTACCCATTCAAGATCCCACTGATAGTGAGGAAAGTCCAACAATAAGAACTTGAACCCGAATATCTGGTGTGCAAACTGTTCAGGGAGAATCAGAAAGGACCAAGAAACTAGGAATCTCTGAAGGATTCAACAGAGAACTCATCCACACATATGCCCCAGAGGGAGCCAGTATGTGAATACTTGTTTGACAGACATTTAGTAAAAGCCAGAAAAACAGTAACAGCATAGAGAACAAACACACCAGTCAAGTAAGAGATATTTGTGTCTTTCCATGTTCCTACACCCAGCCCCAACCCACCAGGGGAGACAGGACCCCAAAATGGCAGGAGTGAGAGAAAAAATGGAAGAGCAGGTCCTGCAAGTCTCTTGAACCACATCCAGAAGGGGAAAGAAAGAAGGAGAGGAAATGAACATTAAATTGGATGTTATATTAAAATTTTAAACTGGATCAAACTATGTTATCTACTGCTGCAAAACAAATTTAGTGGCTTCAAACAACAGACATTTATGATCTCACAGTTTCTATGAGACATGAATCTGTGTATAGCTTAGCTGGATCCTCTGCTTCAGGCTACAATCAAGATGGTGGCTGGGGCTGCAGTCATCTTAAGGCTCAAATGAAGAAAGATATGACTCCAAGCTCACTCACTCATTCAGCTCCTCATAAGCTCTTACACTGAGGGGCTCAGCTTCTCCCTGGATGTTGTCGTGTGGGCCTTTCTAACACAGGAGCCATTTTAGGAATTTCCCACCACAGACTGCGTTGACCAAACACTGAGAGTGATCAATAAGCTACAGTACTGCCGAGAATCTCATTTATGGATGGGGGAAAAGAGATTGAACAGAGCATAACTGAAAAAAAGTATTGAGAAAACTCAAATTTTTGTATTTGTACCCATCAAGTTGAAACAGTTCCATAAACTGGATATGTGTTTACCCTCTTAAACCTTTGGCAATGGTTGTGTATTAAGGAAGGGAGACAGTGTGGTACATACAGTAGAGGGAAATCATTCTTTGGAGATCACCAGAACCATGTTTGAAGCTCAGCCTCAACACTACTAGTAGCCATGGGTTCATTAACATCTTTGAAATGCAACCTTCTTCTTAGTAATCAGGGTTGTGATGAGCATAACAGATGATACACATGGTTATATAAAACGCCTGCTCTATACATAGTGGCCATTATTATCATTGTCATTATCATTACACAGTCCTCCATGGCTCATCTATCCAAGATTAGTGACCAGCAGAACCCACATTGTTCTCATCTCTATTTTAAAGCACGAAGGTGACAGAAGTCATAACAGCCATTTGTGCATAAGCAAGCACATATTTCTAGATTATACCTGAATTTTGTCCTGGATGTGTGATTCTGGTGAGACTGACTCACTGCTCAGTGGCTTATACTTTCACAAAGAGAGTGAAAAATCATGTCTACTGACACTGAGGCAGAGCCTGGTATAAAGTGGAATATCACTCATGTGTATCCTCTTATAAAGTGTCACAGTGCCAAGATACCGTGGAAGAATCCAATGTGGCCACAAACAACTAGAACTTCTCCACCCACCAGCAAGAGCCTCACCCCTGAAGCAACATCACAGCACTCCTTGTGTCATGGTTCAGACAAAAGCTGGCCAAAGCAGCAGCAAAATATATGAAAGAGGTTTATAAGAAAGATTTCTCTCCTCCCAAACAGGAGACTTTTGGAACAATATCATCACCTTCCTATTCCTTTTCCACCATCATCATCATATCATCACCTTCTTCATCATCTTCATCATCATCATTTTATGATCACAACCACTACCACCACTATCATTTATTGAGGTTTGGCCATGTATATTAATCTATTGCTGTGTACAAATTATCCTAAAACTTAGCAGTTCAATAGTTTAAAACAACAAATATTTATTATCTCACACACTTTCAAGGGACCAGGAATCCAGAAGTAGTTTAGTTAGATTCCCCTGGCTCAGTGGCTATTATGAAGTTGCAGTCAGTCTCTGGGTGGGGAGAGGTGCAGGCTGCAGTAATCTGAAAGCTTATCTGAAGCTGGAAGACCCACTTTCAAGCTCACTCACATGGCTGTTGTCTGGAGGCTTCAGTTCCTCACTGTGTGAGCCTTTCCATAGAGCAACATGGCTATGGGCTTATCCCAAGTGAACAATTTGAGAGGGATTAACCAAGACAGAAGACACAGTGCATTTGCATGACTTGTTCCCGAAAGTTACACACCATCACTTCAACTTCAATCTATTCCTTAGAAGCAAGTCACTAATCCAGCTCTAACTCAAGGGGAGGGGAACTGGGCTCTGACTCCTGAAGGAGTATCTAAATATATTTTTAAAACCATCAGATTTTGTTACAAGGACCACAGTAAATATGATACGTATATTCTTTCCTGGTATAAAAGGAAAAATTGTTTATTCGTGCATTTATTCATCAACAAACCTTTATCACAGACTTTACCTACCCAAAAATGTGTTCTAAGTGACTATTTGTCCAATCCTTTGTGCACTTTATCCCTTACCGTTTCCTGTTTCTAGCTTTATTCTTTTCCTTATTGTACCTATTCCAGTCTCTTCCTGCAGCCTTGCAATAGCATCTGTCCTCTGGCCATCAAAACATCCCCACATGTATACTTCTTTCAAGCCAGCTTAACTTATTATCAAAGAAGTATCTTAAGTCACAGATATAACATTTATAATTTAACCACTGTCTGCAGCAAAGATATAATACAATATTAGTTGGGGAAATAGTCAACACAAGATTGTCTCAAATGTGACAGAAGATAGTCATCTTTGGGCTGTGATTTAGGAAGGAGAGAAAAGTTGAGTTGCTGTTGCTAGAACAGCTCCCTCCATCTATTCTCAGGAAAGTCACCAAAGTTACTCTTTAAAATGCAGGTGTTCCCAGAAGGTACAGAAGTACCTCAGGTTAGCTATACAACCACCTAACTGAGCTCAAAAGAAATTAAATATACAGAAGATTTATTGAAACAGAGAAACTCAGGAAAGGCGTGGGTTATGTTCCCACAGGAGTCTGCAGAGATAGCTCAGGAGATGGAGGACAGCGCAAGATACCAGAGGCAGGATGAGGGGGAACCACCAAGGATGTTTTAGTTTGGGTTCTCTCAAAAGCAAAGCCTGAGGGAAGGACATGATAGCAGGAAACCCATTCAAGAGACTCTCCCAGCATGCAGAAAGAAGGGAGCAGGAGAATGATGAGGCAAAAAATACAAGCACAGGGCTCCATTCTGCTGGGGTCTTCTCACCTCCCAGAATTATTTCTGCTTAAAGAAAGGGAAATTGAAGAATTATCCATAGTCTCCCATCCCCAATTGGAAAAGGACTCCTATAGGGCAGTAACTCCCCTGTTCTTCTGACTGTACTTGTGGGCTTCTGCACCCATAGGAGAAGACCCTAGAGCTGAAAGTGGAAAGACATGCTGGTCTCACCCTAAGTGAGTATTGTGTACTCTAGGGACACCTGACTTCACATGGAACTGTCCCTGGCAGCCATGGCTGAAATCAGCAATAGATGAGGGGATGTGATGTGGGACACCGGAGACATCTACTAAAGGGCAGGTGCCAAAAGCACACTTTCTGTACCAGTGAGGTACAGAACGGGGATGCTGAAAACAAGCATCATCTAGATCACATTTTTACTTAGGGTTAGTGCTAAAGATAGCTCTATTTTGGACCCCCATGCAAGTGGGAGTTAATTATTACACAACCAAGAAATATTCCTTCTGAGATGATCTCTCATAGCATAATCTCTATGGTATGTTAGAATGAAATACCAAAAGCACAGGCAACAAAAGAAAAAAAAATAAACTGGACTTAGTAAAAATTCAGAACTTACATGTTAGGACACATGATAGGACACTATCGAGAAAGCAGAAAGATAACCCACTGAAAGGGAGAAACTATTTGCAAATCATATATCTGATAAGAGACTTATATCTAGGTTATATAAAGAGCTCTTAGGACTCCATAATGAAAAGAGACAAGCAACCCAATTAATAATTGGACAAAGGATTCAAAAAGACATCTCTCCAAAGGAGATTTACAGATGACCAATAAACACATGAAACAATGTTCAACATATAGTAGCCGTCAGGGAAATACAAATCAAAATCATGGTGAGATACCATTCCACATCTACTAAGGTGGCTATGATCAAAAAGGCAGATACTAACAGTGTTGATGAGCATGTGGAGAAATTGGAACTCTCATACACTGCCACTGGAATTGTAAATGGTGCAGTCACTTTAGAAAAGCATCTGGCATTCCCTCAAAAAGTTAAACATAGAGTTACCATATGGCCCGACAATACAACTGCTAGATACGTATCCAAGAGAAATGAAAATATGTCCACACAAAAACTTGTATACAAATGTTCATGGCAGCATTATTCATAATAGTCAAAAACTGAAAACAAATTAAATGTCCATCAACTGATGAATGGATCAACAGAGTGTGATATACGCATAAAATGGAATATTATTTGGCAATAAAAAGTAATGAGGCACTGATAGATGCTACAACATGGATAAACCTTAAAAATATTATGGTAAGTGAAAGAAGTCAATCACAGCCAACCACGTATTGTATGATTTCATTTATAAGCCGGGTGATGGAGCACTAGGTGTAA
>NC_138371.1:123167703-123189046 GCF_054177405.1 Leptonychotes weddellii | reverse complement strand
GGAGCCTGCTTCTCCCTCTAACCCTCCCCCCTCTCACGTACTCTCTCTCTCATTCTCGCTTTCTCAAATAAATAAATAAATCTTTAAAAAAAAAAAAAGTCCAGAATAGGCAAATCTAAAGAAACAGAGTAGATTAGTGGTTGCCTTCGGTTTAGAGAGGTTGGAGGGAAATAAGGAATGACTGCTAAGAGTACAGGATTTGGGGGGAGATGAAAATAGTCTAAAATTAGATACTGTTGATGGTCGTATGACTGTGAATATACTCAAACCCACTGACTTGTACACTTTAAATAGGTGAATTTTATGGTATGTGAATTATTTCTTAGTAAAGCTGTTAAATTAAATGAAAGATCAGTGTGATGCTGCAATAAGATCAAAAAGGCAATATTGGTATGAATTGTAATAGGTTTATAAGAAATACTGAGCACCTGCTGTATGCAAACCACTATCAATAAGTTAGAGAGAAAATTCACAGCACATAATAAGATAAGCCAAACTGTAACATTACCTGAGTATTTTGATGCAAGCTATACAAGTCTGATAAACAAACAAACAAAAAAGGTTAATAACGTTTCTCTTCGATGTAGGCATTTATTCACTTCTTTTAAGTGAAGGAGAGCAATCAAGCTGCATAAAATTAAAATCTTAATTGCTCAGCTCTAGGCTGTATTTTGTAAAGAGGGTTCATAAACATGGCCTGTGATCAGAATCTATGGAAACCCTGAGAGAGCATCAAACACAAATGAATTGCCAGAGGATGTTTCCATATAGAATTAGATACTACCCTTATAAGATTAACAAATGATTTATTTATAATTGCAGACTCTTTGTTGAGGAAAAGCTAAATGGTATTTCAGTTCTAAGAAGTTCCTAAAATTTTAGCTTATGTCTACTCTCTCAGAGAAAAAAAAAAATCACTAGTTGAGAGATCTCACCTTATAAGATGAGAATCTAAGAGGGATTCATTCTCATTCTAATAATGAGGTAAAAATAGCCCAAATATCTCTATTCAATGAGCACCTGGACAATATCCAACCCCCAAAGAAACTGAAAATTCTGCTCAGCGACAACACATTATTTAACTCCCCAAGGCAATTTAGGATAACACAATGTGACTCAAATCTATGCAAGGAAATTGGTCAGGTGAAAGCATTCTTTCCTTAAGAAACACCTGCTGGCAATTCAGATAGAAAAAATGCATGTCAAGTTGTGAGCATGTTTAGAGAATTACCCTGACTGATTCTGTGACCCTGTGCAAATTAGCTCCCTTCCAGATCTTTGTGGGGGTGATTTCCAAAGGCCTCAAACAAGATACATGGCTTGGGGCACCTGGGTGGCTCAGTTGGTTAAGCAACTGCCTTCGGCTCAGGTCATGATCCTGGAGTCCCAGGATCCAGTCCCGCATCGGGCTCCCTGCTCAGCGGGGAGTCTGCTTCTCCCTCTGACCCTCTTCCCTCTCATTCTCTCTCTCAAATAAATAAATAAAATCTTTAAAAAAAAAAAAAGATACATGGCTTGATGGGAGAAAGTAGCAGTTTTTAATTTTATTTTATATGTAACAAATATATATAATATTAACTATATGATAAAATTTAAAACTACATGTAATATATAATACATATTCTCTATGGGAAATACACACTTATAACTACTTTATATAAAATTTAAATATATAAATAATATATTTGTAATATATACTACATATAGGAAATATATAGAATATGTATAATAATGTTTAGAATTTATACTAAGTTTATAATGTATAGAGTATATAAATACTGTAGTTGAATTTTGAGCAAGGAAGAATCTATAACACAAAAAGCTCACTGTGCCTTCCCACCAGCTGAGTTTGCACTTACATTTCCCCGGAAGTTTCTCCCGTGGCCTCATGTTAGCACTTCATTTCACACATCCTCCACGGTAGACAGAAGGCAAAGGACACGGCATCCTCTTTTAATCATCATGTGCTAGTTGGTTATCTGAAATGCAAGATAAATGAGAGGGAAAGAAAAAAGTCAAACCTACTGCCAGCTCATCTCTTTATAATTTCACACTTGCACTTTTACCTCAACAGTGATTTTGCTACAAAGGGAAGTTTGAGGGTCCTACTATGGACCTTTCTTTCCAAGTGGGAACTGTTCCCACACCCCGTCCAACTGTTACGAAGGTCCATACTGCTCGTTCATTTAACATCTTTCGTTAGCTCCCCTCTGAGATGCAACAACAAAACTGAGCTCATGCTCATAAAATAAACAGAAAAGATTTGTCTGGAGTCTAAGGAGTAGTTCACTTCTGCCTCCCCCAGGGGGCTCAGTGGACTCTCACAGCCCCCAATGTCCCTCCTTAGCAAGTGGGAGGCATGCCCCACTTTGAGTGTCTTTGACAGTGGGGTCTGTGTGACCTTGTGCCCAGTGTCTTCCCTGCACTGGCCTAAATTTAGGAAATGCTTCCCAGAATGAACCCCAGCTGGATGCACTTCTCTGGGGCTTTTGTTGCTGCTTCTGGTAAGATCACAGCAGCAAAGGGTATTAAATTTTAAATTTTGGGGGATTCTTCTTCCTGTAACTTTGAAGTTACTTAGCCTTAACATTTCTTAGGATGAGCTCAGAGCAGAACCCACTGTTCCCTAATTCCCCAGAGAATGGCTCTCCTCTGACAAGCTTGGGAGGGAAGGGAAGAAAAGAAAATAAACAATTATTAAGCCTTTAAATGTCAGAACATTTTATATTTTCATCTGATCATTAGCCTTTATACCAAACCTGTGAGATGTTCATCATCATCCACTCAAAGAACTGAGTCTCCAGGGTCAAGTGATTTATCCAAGGCCATACGGTGAGTACCAGACAGAACAAGACAGTCAGTGGTTCTCAGCTCCTTCTGAGCCACAGACTTCCCAGGCATCTGGAGACAGCCAAAGACTGCCCCATGCACACATTTCACAAATAAATTCAGGGGCCACGCACCCCTTGATGACTAGCCCAGAGCCTGTAGAAACCAAGCACCAGAGCTTTCTTTCCTTTTTCCACACAAGTAGGCCACCTCCCACTGCACGAGCCTGGGGAGAACGGAAAGGAAATCACCTGCTATTTAAAACACCTGTTTCTCTCACTCTAAAACCCTTATACCCACCTTCCATGTTTCTACATAAATTCCTTATGAATCCTTTTCTACCGAGCACCAGCATTTCGATCAGAAACTACTTGTAGGAAGTGAAAATTAAAATGATTTCAAAACCTACTCGTCAGCTTCCAGTGTTGCTCTCCATCAATCCCACTTCAAGTATTTATCCAAAGAACTGAAAACAGGATCTCAAAGGCTATCTGCACTCCCATGTCCACTGCAGCCTTATTCACAATAGCCATACATAGAAGCAATCTACATGTCCACTGATGGATGAATGGACAGAGAAAATACAGTAGGTACGTACAATGAAATATGATTCAGCCTGCAAGAAGAAGGAAATCCTGCCATGTGCTACAATATTGATGAACCTTGAGGACATTATGCTAAACAATACATTCCCGTGAAGTAGGAGTTATAAACACTCTGTGTTTCAGTAGCTTCCTGAGGGAAGAGTAACTACCAGTAACAGTGACCAGAGAACTGGTTTTCTTGAGTCTGATTAATCCTAAATGTGAAACACTGAAAGAGCATTTTGTTTTCTGCTAGTCCCTCTCCATCTAACATAACCATCCCCTGTGCTGAAAATCATTTAGCATCTTGTTTCAAGCTCAAAAATTAATTTTCATAAGAGAATAAGTTACTAAAAGACTGCTGTCAGTAAAAGGGCCTGGATTTTGAAAGTCCATTAGGGGCTGAACTGTCTTCTCTATAAATTAATGCAAATGCAGTTTAAAATACACTAAGCTACTTACTTATTAACACTCTTCTTGGAACAGAAGGGATGTTCTAAGTCCCTACTGACCAGGTCCTGAGTCCCTACTGACCACAGTCTGCCAGGGTCTCAGCCAGCTTGCCACTGCTTTCCACTGACCAAGATGGTCTTAATGTCCCCTAAGCCGGACTAAACTTTACATGTTCTTCCTGACTATGTTACCCTGACCTCCTTTTCCGTAGAACATTTACTTTGGAAACTTTCTATTGTGAATATTTCTCTGCCCCGTGGAGATGTAACTCTTCTTCCAGCCTCTTGCCAGTTCCCAACTCAGGCATGTCCTCAAGGATCAGGAAGTCATTCCTTTGAAATGCAGTCATCAAGGAAGATAACAACCCTATCTCCCAGTCTCTGTGAGAGGGTGGAGTCTAACTTCAGTAAGTGTCAATTAACAAACACTGATGACCTAATCACATAGACCCAACTCATCCATAATGTCCTTCAGGCTCCTTCACTAGCTCTAATACTTTTTTTTTTTTAAAGATTTTATTTGTTTATTTGAGAGAGAGAGAGAGAGAGAGTACATGAGAGGGGGGAGGGTCAGAGGGAGAAGCAGACTCCCTGCTGAGCAGGAAGCCCGATGTGGGACTGATCCCAGGACTCCAGGATCATGACCTGAGCCGAAGGCAGTTGCTTAACAAACTGAGCTACCCAGGCGCCCCTCTAACATTTCTAAATCCTCCCCAAAGGATGCAAGAATATACGATGGGGGGAAAGACAGTCTTTTCAATAAATTGTGATGGGAAAACTGTGCAGCTGTATGTAAAAGAACAAAATTCTATCACTTTCTTACACCAGGCACAAAAATAAACTCGAAATGGATTAAAGACCTAAATGTGAGACCTGAAACCATAAAACCCCTAGAAGAAAACATAGGCCCTTCTTCTTTAATACTAGAACCAGGAAAAAATGATCAAATTGGAGTAAATTTATTGAACCACGAAGAGATGAACTTGACATATTTTTAAATTTAAAAGACATTGTGAAATTGATAGACCCACATGCTTCATGCACAGACATACACTATATGCATGCAAGAATATCAATCCACTGAAGTTTTTAAATAGGCTTAGAAAAAAAGTCAATAAGGGCATACAGCAAAATGATAAAAATGGTCATTTCTAGGCAGCAAGATAATGGGATTTTTCTTTTCTTCTCTAACTAGGCCGTATTTTCTAAATTCTCTACGAAGAATTGCATTTGGGGATGAATTTTTTAAATGGGAAGAAAGAGAAGAAGATTTCAAATAGTAAAAGGAACTCTCACATGCTATCTCTAAAAATAATCACACTAGTTGGGGTTTTTTTTGTTTTTTTTTTTTCTTTTTTACCAGCTTTCCTACCTGCCGTGGATGGGAAACAGACAATGAGACAATGCTAACAAAATGTATTACAAATGTATTCGCTTTGAATACTGGTTTTCCTGGTTCCTTTTTTTTTTTTTTTATGTTCAGTTAGCCCACATATAGTACATCGTTAGTTTTTGATGTAGTGTTCAACGATTCATTAGTTGCGTATAACACCCAGTGAATACTGGTTTTTAGTTCCTAGATGTTCCTTAGAAAACTAAAACCTTCCCTGCCTTTCGCTCTGATTCCCATCCGGTGAGTCCATCCTGGAACTACTCTGCAGGTCCTGTGACCTCCTCTAGTCCAGGCAAGTGTCCCCCACACAGAAGTATCTAAATTCAATGCTGCAGATTTTAAAAAGCCTCCTCAAGCCCCTCGAAGAGGCTGTCACCCCTTCCAGTGAGTGATTTACATCTCAGATGTCAGAGAAGCACAAGGGGGACACTCCCCCAGCCTCAAAGTTCACAGGAACGAGGACCACTCAAGTCATTCTGTCCCGCTCAAGTGAGAGAACTGGATGCCTAGACACTTTTGATGTGAGCTCATAGTCCCAAAGAAAGAGAACGTGGCACTTGCTAAAGTTAAACTTTACCACAAGCCTATGTCTGCCTATAGGAAGAAAGGAGGGAGGACAAGAGGATGAGGGATCAACACTATTTAGAAACACTTTTATATTAAGATTGGAAAAGCCTATTTTTGTCTGAAGAGCAGAATCTCCCTGTTTTGGAGGCTGACTCCTGGGTGCCCGTCTACCTACTATTTCAAAGGGAGTCCATAGCTTAAGTAGGACACAGACTATTTAGAGCTCTGAAAGAAACGATCAAACTGTACCAGGATTAACCAATACCTACAAGGAGAAATTTGGGAATATTAGGAAAAGGGAATAAGTCTTTGGCAAGGCAACACTTACAGTGAAGAAAGAACATTATTCAAAAAGCCTAAGGAAACTATAGGGTCCTAACTGGAAAGGTGGAAAACCTCAGTTCTAGAGAAAGCCAGGTTGAGGCTGCTACTTAACAAAAGTTTGTTGCCATAAACAGAGACAATGTAGCCTGAGTCCTCATCCTAGAAGGTACCAGGTGCCAGAGAAAGAAGGCTCTCCTCCAGAGAAAGAAGCATTTAACAGCTACAGGTCCATAGACCCTAATACCAACCCCTTGGTGCCAGATGTGTCTTCATATTCTGAATTTTTTGGATTTTAGAAAAGAAATCTGGTGCATAATCAACAATGTTATATAACATCCCCAGTGGGGTCTGGGGCAATATCCCATTAATTTTTCTTAAGCAAAACATTTGAAGAGTCACCCTAAAGGGGATAAATAAAGGATATATATAAACAGACTCACATCAGTTCAAGTGTTGCTGCCAGATGGGTTATTGGAAAAAAGAATTCAATTCCATGAGGTTTTGGGGTTTCAATAATGTGCATAAGGGATTGTAGACCTGGATTTTTTTTTTAATATATATATATATATATCTTCCCACCAGAGACTGAAAACTGTGCCTTATTTATCTTCCCTACTACCCGGCTTATGACTGGTGTTCAGCAAGTGTGCTGAACTGAATTGATTAACTCCCAGGCTGGATGCCTCTTACATTTGCTAGCTGCATTGCACCAAAGCTCAGGACGCCCAGAGAGGCCCACACTGCCAGGGCCAGGGTTCTCTGCTCAGCATACTCTGAGCCTCTTTCAGTTGAAGGAGTTAAAAACAAAGCAAATTTTCTGCCTAATTTTAACTACCCCAATTTCAAGGGCTGCCATGGTGTGAACTGCCCAGAGATTAGGAAGGCCAAGAATTAGATTTTTGCAGCATTATGTTATTTGGAGCTTTGGTAGCAATGTTCCAGAAAACCCTGATAAAATGACAAGGATGTCCCATCTGAGGAAACCAGTCTCCATGGTTATTAATGCTTATCTCTTGGAATGTAGCAGCCTGGAGGCACATGGAGTAATTTGAGGTGTAGGAAGAAAGGCAGTTCTCATCTCATGCCCTCTGCAGGGCAGATTTCTCAGTGGATGCGTCTCCTCTGAGCCAGACTTGTGCGTGGTCTCACCCACACTGCCCCATCTACCTCTCCCACTCACCACTGCCAGAAAGAAGCCACCAGCACAGCCCTGCCTCCTCTTTTTCCTCCATGGGAGTCATCGGAGGTCCAGAAATAGATGTGTCAAGTTGTTCTCTAGGTCCCAGTCCTATAGAGTGGGGGACAAGGTCATCCCACTTCTCCTCGGTAGTGCTGGCAGCCCAATTAGTCTTAACTTTCACTCGTTGAGGAAGAGAGTGTGACTTTAAACTTTAAAGCAAGGGAAAAACACAGATTTAAGGTTAAATATTTAAAGCAATGAGGACACCAGAAAAGGCAGCTGGGAGTAGGGAGAACATCACACTCAAACACCCAGACCAACTGGGTATTCTTATCTGCTGACACCAAGGGCTGGTCCTTTGATACACAGCAGTTGCCTGATCTAGAAGACTCAATATGAAGAAATTTAAATGTGGAGAACACACACATTTATTCTCTAATGACGATATTTCAAATTTTTGTTAAGTTACCTTATGGCTGCTTTACATAGTAAAATGCCTCACGTCTATTTTTCAGTTTTACTTTTTTGCAGTGTTCCTTTTTGTATAGGTAATCCACATACACGGCTAAAAAAAATAAATAAATCAATCAAGCAGACAATTAAATAGAAAAATTATAGGGAAAATTAAGTCTCCAGTCCCACTCCTGTCCCAAGGGCCCCAAGTTCCTCTTTTTAGAGGAAACTACTGTAATTTCCAATTCTTCCAGATGTAGTCTCTACATATATATGGCTGTATCACTTTTAAAATGTACACTCTATTAACTATACACACGATTCCACATCTTGCTCCATCTCTTCAAATTCATTTAAATTATTAATATCCCTCCATGCTTTCAGCATGCCACCTTCTTCTGCACCATGTGCAGGACTTCAGCCTTCTTCAGGGGCTCCCAGTGCCCACATCTGAAGACCTCAGTTTGGCATTCAGGGCTGGTCTGCTACTTCCCAATTAACCCCCACAGATGCTGCCATGGGTTGAATTGTGTCCTCCCAAAAGACCCTGAAATCCTAACTGCCAGAATCTGCACACGTGACCTGATGTAAAAATGGTCTTTGCAAATGTAATTAAAAGGTAAGTTAAGATGAGGTCATACTGGAGTAGAGTGAGCCCTTCATCTGTTAAGCTAAGGTGACTATTATAAGAAAAGAAGAAACACAGAGACACAGGAGGAATGCTGTGCCAGGATGGAGACAGAGATGGGGATGAGGCATCTACAAGCCAAGGAACACCGAAGATTGCAGGAACAACAGAAGCTAGAAGAGAGGCATGGAACAATTCTCCCCTACAGCCTTAGAGGCAGCATGGCCCTGCTGCCATCTTGATTTTGAATTTCTGGGCTCCAGAATGGTGAAAGGATAAGTTTCTGTTGTTTTAAGCCATCCAGGTCGTGGTATATTGTCACAGCAGCCCTAGAAAACTAATACAGGGCCAATGAGCTTTTCTTCTTCCCTCATGTTTCCACCCTGATGGACAACACCTGCCTCCCTATCTTTTTCCCACCTACTTCTTACAACCCTGTCGGCCCAGCTAGGCAGCTATTTGTCCAGAATCCTCCTTGAACCTTCAAGCCTGCTTTAATCTCTAACCTCCCTTAAACTAGTTATTTGTGCTCTGCATAATTGTCCCCTTGACTTCTATTGTCTCACACGTACACATCTTTCCTCCTCAACTGGCATGAAGTTCCTTGAGTATCGAAACTGTGTTTTATTTTTCTCCTGATTCAGGGTGGACATGAAGTATATATTCAATAAGCAATCCTTGATCTGATAGTGTTAAAAGGTTACTAATTCCAAGAAATAATAAGAATCCTCTGACTCTTCATTAGGCATCCCAAAGTATGTTCAATGTCTCTACTCTAATATGATGAAAGAAAATCTATTAAAAAGGCACTGATTCTTTACTGTGTTTCAAAAGTAAAATGGATTCCTTTTTGTTTTGTGTGTTGATGTTTTTTTTATGTGAAATTCAAGTTAGGATAATCACTAGAAAGTTCACTATTACAAACGGTAATTTAAATGCTAAAGTGTAAGGTGACTCATGAGAACCAAATGTAATATACCAGAAATACTTTTTTTTTTTAAAGATTTTATTTATTTATTTGAGAGAGAAAATGAGAGAGAGAGAGCACATGAGAGGGGGGAGGGTCAGAGGGAGAAGCAGACTCCCTGCTGAGCAAGGATCCCAATATGGGACTCGATCTCAGGACTCCAGGATCATGACCTGAGCCGAAGGCAGTCGCTTAACCAACTGAGCCACCCAGGCGCCCTACCAGAAATACTTTTCTTTTATTAGAGAACAATACCTCATTTTTTGATAATCTGCAGGGAAAAGAATCTAAAATAATGATGAAAAGACAACATTAATGGAGCTCCAACAGGCAACTGATTTAGAAAGTCTGAGAAAGTGCCCAGCCAACTTATAGATGTTATTGGAATAAGAGAACTGAGTGGACATTTATCAATAGACCAGTACTAATGACCAATGCATTTACCTAGATGTGAACATCCTTCTCACAGAATTATTTTAGGAGTACTGCAGATTCTAGAATCAAATAATCTTAGAGTCAGGAAGGACCTTGAAATTCAATATCATATAATCTCTTACCCCATATAGAATCTCCTCCCCTTCCTCCCTGATTTGCCATCAAAACTTTGAATACAGCTAACAACAGGAAGCTACACTGAGGGGCCCTGGAATCTGTTCCAACCCTGCATCCTAAAGGAGAACACCTACAGAGAGACCTCTCAACTCTATCTCTTTGCCCTCGGCTTTAAGTGTCAATAGGAAGATTTCACATCAGAGAAGAAAGATGAGGGTGCCTGGGTGGCTCAGTCGGTTGGGCATCTGCTTTCAGCTCAGGTCACAGTCCAGGGGTCCTGGGATGGAGCCCTACATTGAGCTCCATGCTCAGCGGGAGTCTGCTTCTCTCTCTCCCTCTGCCCGTCCCCTACTTGTGCTCTCTCCTTCTCTCTCAAATAAATAAATAAAGTCTTTTAAAAAAGAGAGAAAAGAAAGATGAATGGTAATTCTTTACCTACCTGGTATCACCAATCAGGTTAGGCCTCTCTTTGCAGGAACCCCTAAATCCTCAGAACCACCTCTTGGACAGGTCATCCCAGCATTTCCTACCAAGTATCTCCTGTAAGATCAGATACCCTTGAAAACACCAAGGATTTGCTCACTGCACCCAGCAATGACATATTTCACTCACACATAGACTTTGGGAGTAGAAGGGTAGGTTTTGGAATCCTAGAGCTTAAAGGGTTTGAGGATAATTACTATTAGGCCATTGCAGAGGCATCCGGATATCTAACCAGTGAAGTAGTTTCTATCTTTTCATCTTAGAATGAGGCCTTAAGTAGGGTAGGTTATAAGAAAAAGCATAACAGGCCCTGTATTCATTTCTGATGCTGTATAACTAATTACCACAAATTTAGCTGCTTAAAACAACCCATATTGATTATCTATTTCCCTAAATCAGAAGTCCAGGCACAGCTTAGCTGGGTCCTCTGCAAGGCTTCTACCAAGGTCACTCAGAGCTCACTTGTCCTCTGGACTCATGACTGACAGTAAATCTATTTCCAAACTCTGTTAGGTTGTTACCAGAATTCATTTCTTTGTGGCTGTAACACCGACGTCCCTGGCTTCTTGTTGGTTATTGACTGGAGGCCACTCCTAGCTCCTAAAACCTGCTCACAGTTCTGCCACTTGGCCCTATCCAGAGCCTTCTCAGAACATGGCAGATTGCTTTTTCAAAGCCGCCAGCAAGGGGAAAAGAGCAAATCTGCTAGCAAGGAACTTATTTAACCTGATGTAATCAATGACCACAGAGTGACATTCCATCACCTTTGCCATATTCTATTTGTCAAAATATTAGTCACAGATCCCACCCATACCCAAGGAGAGGGGTTTTTACAAGAGCTTCAACACCAGAAGTTGGGGTCATTGGGGATTGCCTTAGAGTCTGTCTACCAGAACCCCCAAAATCTGTATTTTTAAAGCACCCCAGTGACTGATGTTTAATCAGTCTTCAGAACTATTGTTATAAGATACAGTAGAGAAGGCAATACAAGGGGGAGATTATTTTATTGTAATTTTCAACCTTGACTACCCCTTAGAATCAATCACCTGTGGAGTATTTTAAAATCCTACTGCAGGGCGCCTGGGTGGCTCAGTTGGTTGGGCGACTGCCTTCGGCTCAGGTCATGATCCTGGAGTCCCGGGATCGAGTCCCGCATCGGGCTCCCTGCTCAGCAGGGAGGCTGCTTCTCCCTCTGACCCTCCTCCCTCTCATGCTCTCTGTCTCTCATTCTCTCTGTCTCAAATAAATAAATAAAATCTTAAAAAAAAAAATAAATAAATAAAATAAAATCCTACTGCAGTCTACACCCCAGACTCATCAGATCAGAGTATCTGTAAGCAGCTGTGTTTTTTGAAACACCACAGGTGATTCCAGTACAACCAAAGCTAAGAACCACAGTTTTACTGGAACAGTTGGGAGTCAGTCAGTCTTTTTTTTTTTTTTTTAAAGATTTTTTTTTATTTTTATTTATTTGATCATGACCTGAGCCGAAGGCAGTCACTTAACCAACTGAGCCACCCAGGCGCCCGGGAGTCAGTCAGTCTTAATGGAAAAAGGTAATCTTTAGGGAAAGTTTTGAAAAGCAAGTAGATGTTTTCTAGGTGAGACATGGAGTGGCAAGTGATACGGCAGAGACATTTGTAGTAATTTCATGAACCTGGTGGATTGAGAGAAGGGAACAAATGTAGGAGGTAGCATTGATAGGACTTGGTGCCAAATGTGAAGTTAACAAAGAAGAAGGAATCTCGGATGACTTCCAGACCTCAGGTTTAGATGAGTATAAACCACTAACTGATTTAGAGCATACAAACCACTAACTGAGAAAGAATCAAGAAGAGAAGAAGCTGGTTGAAGGATAGGAGGTGGTGGAGAAGATGAGCTCTGTTCTAAATATGTCAAGTTACACAAATATTTTTTAAAGATTTTATTTACTTATTTATTTGAGAGAGAGAGAGAGACAGCACATAGCAGGGGGAGGGGCAGAGGAAGAAGGAGAAGCAGGCTCCCCACTGAATAGGGAGCCCTACATGGGGCTAGAGCCCAGAACCCCAGGATCATGACCTGAGCTGAAGGCAGACGCTTAACCGACTGAGCCACCCAGGCGCCCACCAGTTACACAGATTTTTAAAGGTGTTTTAATTTAACTTGTACCAATGCTCCATTCCTTGCTGAGTCCATTTAATATACATGGAGCATTACTCACATTTTCCCAATTCATTTACTCCTCTGTTCTCTTCTTCTATTTTCCATAGGACTCAGCTGCCCAGCACAGAGCCATGGGAATTCCATATTTGCCTCTAATTTTCTACCCAAAAAGTCATTTATTATTTTACTAGTGACACAACCCCTTGATAACCCTTTCCACCATTAAATGTCAAGTGATTACTTTGCAATGCTAGGTATCGAATCTTAATATATGTTGACTTAGTAATTACTAAGGTGTTGAGATTTTTGAGAACCATAAAAATGAAATCCTTTTTTAAAAAAGCCTTTTTAGGGGTGTGTGGGTGGCTCAGTCGGTTAAGCATCTGCCTTCGGCTCAGGTGATGATCCCCAGGTTCTGGGATCAAGTCCCGCATTGGGCTCCATGCTCAGCGGGGAGTCTGCTTCTCCCTTTCCCTCTCCCTCTCCCCCTGCTGGTGCACTCTCCCTCTCTTCCTCAAATAAATAAATAAAATTTTTTAAAAATTAAAAAAAAGCCTTTTGGGGAGCACCTGGGTGTCTTAGTCAATTAAGCATCCAACTCTGGATTTCAGCTCAGGTCTTGATCTCAGGGTCGTGAGTTCAATCAAGCCCCATGTTGGACTCCACACTGGGCATGGAGCCTACTTAAGGAAAAAAAAAAAAAAGCAAAAGCCTTTTTAGCTTCCCACTGAAAGGAAGAAAAACTGAACTCCCTGAAGCCCTCAGACTCATTCACCAGTATTAAGTAAACTAGCTCAAAATTACTTAGCTCTAGGGTGGAAGAGTTTCACCCTGAGGCTGAAAACACAACTACTTGAAGGTACAATATTTTTCCAAAGTAAGAAATCTGGAGATATTATATGTAGTCTTCTGTAATCTTGGTAATATATAAACATTGATGAATGAATATTTCCAAAATTTATAGAAGTTAGAATTGTACACTATGTTGCACAGTGGTTAATTATCCAACTGGTCAATGTCAACATTTCTTTGCTTATTTAAACATTAATCCAAAGCCTGACTAGTGTTAAACTTTAGAAGAATTAATGCATTTGCACAAAAAAATTTGGATGAAAAACTTCTTCCCACAATCTTAAAGTGTTATCAATTACTGACCTTCAATGATTCAATGAAAACAACATTATAATCATTGACTATTCTCATAAACATTAGCCATAATATTAAAAAAAAAATGCTACAACTCAGCATTCCTTATTCTAGTCAATTTTTAAGGCATTTCATCCTAAAGTATAATCATTTTTCAGACCTTCCTTAAGAAAATTACAAAAAAGAAACCTTCTTTCTAATATTTAAAAGAAAAAATGTAACATGTAGACAAGATATTTAAGATAGTGCTTGAAGGCTTTTGAAGATAAGAAAATTGCTATTTTCTACTTATGAAAGTAGAATCATATCAAAACCTCAAACTCATGTTTTAGAGGTGAATATCAAGAGAGATCTTTAATGTGAGAGGGAATTCCCAAATATATTGCTAACTGAAAACTTTTAGGGAAAGTAATAAATTGTGGTTAAATAATATTTTCACTTCTTCATTATTAAGAATGTTACTGAGTAGCCACAAGGTACATTTTGCTACAAAAGAAAGTGGTGAGGCATTCATAGCAAGATTCATTTGGGAAACAAAATAAATCTTCCTATTAAACTTAGAATACTATATCCTAAAGGTCCCATAAACTCGGTAAATGTGAATCAATGAGAAGCCAAAATGGAAAATCAATCCTGTAGGACTTTTCATTTGTAAAACACTTTATTTTTTAAAGTATCTTCACACCATTATCACATTTTATCTTAATAGCATCCCTATGATGGGTCATCGTTCAGAAAGAAAAGGTGGAAGTCAGTCCTGCTAATAGGCCAATACATTTTGCAACTCTATCTGGTCAAGGTGAAAGCACACAGAAGCATTTCCTGTATGACAAAGATGGTCACTCACTTCAGACCACTAGGGCCTGAGGTCAGAGGGGAACTGCTACACACAAAAGCCTATTTTACAGTTTGCTCCTACTCACCAGACAGCCAGGTAGCAGACATTCAGGAGACTCTGGCTCACCCTTCAACTAGAAGTGAATGACTAACTTTACGAAAGGAAAGAATATCCCTGTTCTCTAATAGTTTATTTCATCACTCTTTAAGTCTACTATCCTCTACCTCTGACAATGTACTTCTTCACAACCATCCCCATTCCTCTCTCCCTCATCCCTTACTCTTCTTTCTTCAACTCAAGGCAGAATCTCTCAGAACTTGAGAAAGCCCGGAACCATTTCTATTGTTTTAGGCTCCCAGCATAATAAAATATAAAGACAATCCAAAAACAGGATGTCAAGTTTATTGTTTAAAATTAGTTCTTTTAAGTCAGCTCCAATGAGGTACATCCCTACCTGAAAGGTGCTCAGGTGGCAAAGGGGGGTTGGAATCCTAGGTGGGACAGTGTGGTTTCTGGATCCCTGGAGTCACAGGAAGACGAGGGGTGCCTGAGTGCAGCAGAGTTCCCAGGCATCGGGGTGGGGAAGCCGGCTGCCATCAGCGAGCCCAGGAGTGGGCTCTCAGCTCAGGGTTGCTATATACCATGAACTGCAGCATGGTCAGGCCACCACCCTAACAGGGGCCCAGCAAGCAGCAGAACCACAGCAAGACCCCTCCTTCCTCCCCCAGGGGCAACAACACAGGAGTCTGCAGGTTTGGAGACTTGAAACAAGGTCACATGCCTGAGATAGAAATGCTCGGTCACAGGCCGGGTGAGCACAGAGTGCGGCTGGAGACCAGGGAGACAGGAGTGATTGACTGTTTTTCTCTGAGGGTGCACTGGGAGTGGGGCCCCGAGCTTTCAGGTCTGGGACTGGAGATTGGGAGGCCACTGTTTTCTTTCTTTTTTTTTTTTTTCATGAATGTGGCAGCAAAAATGTTTTTATTCCCATGAACAATAAAATCTGTATTTGTTTTTATTAACCAATAAAATAGATCTTTCTTTCCACAAACCTCAAATGGAAATGTGGCCTATTTCTTTCCACAAACCTCAAATGGAAATGTGGCCTATTCCTCAGTTACAAATGCAGAAAGTAAACCATAGTAGGATTAGTGGGAGGCCACCATTTTCATTCTCATCCTCTAAAATTCATGGAAAGCCTTCAGGGAACAAAAGCCACATAGGGCAAACAGGAGCAGATTACTTAGCCTGGATCCCTAGCAAGGGCGGTGCAATTCCGCTCGGTGCAGAAACACTTGAGAATCAACGCAACAGGCCCCTCCCCTAGAAGATCAGCAAAAACATCCGGCTAAGCCCAAGTTTACCGATCATAGAGAACTGCAAAACTCCAGCACTAGGGGAAAATAGTATATAGAACTCATGGGTTTTTTTCCTATGATTCTTTAGTCTTTCAATTTTAATTTTTTTTCTTTCCTTTTTCAACCAATTTCTTATTTTAGCAACTCTTTCTTTTAATCTTTTTTAATTTTAATTTTTACAGTTACATTCTATCCTTTCATTGTATTTAATTTTATTTTTGTATATATATGACTTTTTCTTTCTTTACAATTTTGGGATGTAGTTTCTTCTAACAAACAGATCAAAATACACACAGAATCTAGTGTATGGCTCTGTTCTCTTCACCTGTTTGATCATATTCTGTCTTTCTTTTGTTTAAGTCTTTTTTAACTTTCATCTTTACAGTTACATTCTCTCTTTTCAATGTATTTAACTTTATTTATATATATATATATATATATGTTTTTCTTTCTTTATAATTTTGAGATGTAGTTTCTTCTAACAAACTGACCAAAATATACTCAGGGTATAGTGTATTGCTCTGTTCTATTCACCTGTCTGTTTATATCCCTTCTTTTTTTTATTTATCTTTCTTTTTTTTTCTGTCTTTAATTTTCTTTTTTAGAGTTACATTCTATCCTTTCATTGTATTTAATTTTATTTTTGTACATATAAAAGTTTCTCTTTCTTTACAATTTTGGGACCTAGTTTTCTAACAAACAGATCAAAATACATGCAGGATCCAGTGTATTGCTCTGTTCTATTCACCTGACTATATTCTCTATTTTTTTCTTTTTTAATTTTTTCTTTTTTTTTTTGGTTTAGGGTCTCTTCTGACTTGTTTATTGTATATTTCTCTGGGATCACTGTTACCATTTTAGTATTTTGTTCGCTCGTTCATCTATTCTTCTCTGGACAGAATGACAAGACAGAAAAACTCACCTCAAAAAAGAGAACAAGAGGCAGTACTGACTGCCAGAGACCTAATCAGTATGGACATAAGTAAGATGTCGGAACAGAGTTCAGAATAATGATTTTAAAGATATTAGCTGGGCTTGAAAAAAGCATAGAGGACACTACAGAATCCCTTTCTGGAGAAATAAAAGAACTAAAATCTAATCAAGTCAAAATCTCAAAAAGGCTATGAATGAGATGCAACAAAAAAATGGAGGCTCTATACATTCAGTGCAATCCCTATCAAAATACCATCGACATTTTTAACAGAGCTGGAACAAATAATCCTAAAATTTGTATGGAACCAGAAAAGACCCCGAATAGCCAGAGGAATGTTGAAAAAGAAAACCAAGCTGGTGACATCACAATTCCGGACTTCCAGCTCTATTACAAAGCTGTCATCATCAAGACAGCATGGTACTGGCACAAAAACAGACACATAGATCAATGGACCAGAATAGAAAACCTGGAAATGGACCCTCAACTCTATGGTCAACTAATCTTCAACAAAGCAGGAAAGAATATCCAATGGAAAAAAGTCTCTTCAACAAATGGTGCTGGGAAAATTGGACAGCCACGTGCAGAAGGATGAAACGGGACCATTTTCTTACACCACACACAAAAATAGACTCAAAATGGATGAAAGACCTAAATGTGAGACAGGAATCCATCAAAATCCTAGAGGAGCATACAGGCAGCAATCTCTTTGACCTCGGCTGCAGCAACTTCTTCCTAGACACATTGCCGAAGGCAAAGGAAACAAAGGCAAAAATGAACTATTGGGACTTCATCAAGATAAAAAGCTTTTGCACAGCAAAGGAAACAGTCAACAAAACCAAAAGACAACAGACAGAATGGGAGAAGATATTTGCAAATGACATATCAGATAAAGGGCTAGTATCCAAGATCTATAAAGAACTAATCAAACTCAACACCCAATCAATCAATAATCCAATCAATAAATGGGCAGGAGACATGAACAGACATTTCTGCAAAGAAGACATGCACATGAAAAAATGCTCAACATCATTCATCATCAGGGAAATACAAATCAAGACCACAATGAGATACCACCTCACACCAGTCAGAATGGCTATAATTAACAAGTCAGGAAACAACAGATGTTGGCAAGGTTGTGGAGAAAGAGGAACCCTCTTACACTGTTGGTGGGAATGCAAGCTGGTGTAGCCACTCTGGAACACAGTATGGAGGTTCCTCAAAAAGTTGAAAATAGAGCTACCCTACAACTCAGCAATTGCACTACTGGGTATTTACCCCAAAGATATAAATGTAGTGATCCAAAGGGGCATATGCACCCCAATGTTTATAGCAGCAATGTCCACAATAGCCAAACTATGGAAAGAACCCAGATGTCCATCGACACATGAATGAATAAAGAAGATGTGGTACACACACACACACACACACACTAGAATACTACTTAGCCAAAAAAAAAAAAAAAATGAAATCTTGCCATTTGCAATGACATGGATGGAACTAGAGGGTATTATGCTAAGCAAAATAAGTCAATCAGAGAAAGACAATTATCATATGATCTCACTGATATTTGGAATTTAAGAAACAAAACAGAGGATCATAGGGGAAGAGAAGAAAAAATAAAATAAGATGAAATCAGAGAGGGAGACAAACCATAAGAGTATTAACTATAGAAAATAAACTGAGGGTTGCTGTAAGGGAGGGGGGTGGAGGGGAATGGGGTAACTAGGTGATGGACATTAAGGAGGGCATGCAATGCAATGAGCACTGGGTATTAATTATATAAGATGGATGAATCACTGACCTCTACCTCTGAAACTAATAATATATTATATGTTAAATAATTGAATTTAAATTAATAAAATTCTTTTGTGAAAATAAGTCTATGAAAAGATGCTCAACATCGTATGTCATTAGTGAATTGCAAATTAAAACAATAAGATACCATTATGTACCTGTGAGACTGGCCAAAATCCCAACACTGATAACACCAAATGCTGGTGAGGATGTGGAGCAAGAGGAACTCCCATGAACTGCTAGTGGGAATGCAAAATGGTACCGCTACTTTGGAAGGCAGTTCAGCAATTTCTCACAAAACTAAACACAATTTTACCAACAATTATGTCCCTTGATTTTACCCAAACGAGTTGAAAACTTATAGTCACACAAAAACCTGCACATGTTTACAGCAGTTTTATTCATAATTGCCAACAGTTGGAAGTAACGAAAATGTCCTTCATTAGGTGAATAGATAAGTAAACTGTGATACATCTAGATAATGGATTATTCAGTGACAAAAGAAATGAGCTATCAAGCCATAAAAAGACATGGAGGATCCTTTTTTTTTTTTTTTTTAAGATTTATTTATTTGACAGAGAGAGATACAGCGAGAAACGGAACACAAGCAGGGGAGTGGGAGAGGGAGAAGCAGGCTTCCTGTGGAACAGGGAGCACGATGTGGGACTTGATTCCAGGACCCTGGGTTGATGACCTGAGCCGAAGGCATATGCTTAACCGACTGAGCCACCCAGGTGCCCCTAACATGGAGGATTCTTAAGTGCATATTACTAAGTGAAAGAAGCTACATCTGAAAAGGCTACAGTATGATTCCCACTATATGACATTCTGGAAAAGGTAAAACTAGGAACACAGCAAAATGATCAGTGGTTGCCAAGAGTTAGTGTAGAGAGATGAAGAGTTAGAGCACAGAGGATTTTTTTTTTTTTTAAAGTAGGCTCCATGCCCAGCATGGAGCACAGCACAGGGCTTGACCTCATGACCCTGAGATCAAGACCTGAACCAAAATTAGGAGTCAGATGTTTAACTGTGCTACCCAGGTGCCCCATGGAGCACAGAGAATTTTTGTATGATACTAAAATGACACATACATTTCACTACATGTTTATCAAAACTCATAGAGTATACAATACCAAGAGTGAACCCTAATGTAAACTATAGACTTGGGGTGATGATGACAAGTCAGCATAGGCTCATCAATTGTAACTCTGGTGCAAGATGTTGATAGTAGGGGAGGTTGTGCATGTAGAGGGTAAGAGTTATATGGGAACTCTCTACTTTAGGTTCACTTTTGCTATGAACCAAAAACTGCCCTAAAAAAACAAAGTCTGTTTCTAAAAATTAATGCTTATAGCACATAGACATAAAAATGTATGTACCACTTCATTGAGAGATAACATCAAAACTCTTAATTTGAGGCCCATGGCAGTCAGTATTGGCAATTATGAATAATGTTTTACAAAAATTAATTTATTAAAGGATATTTGTTATCTTGCAGAATTTATAGAGAAACCAGAGAAGTCAATAGTAATGATACACATCTTGAAACCACTCAGAAGCAATACTCAATTACAGGAGAGACTCCACCACTGCCACAAGGTGCTTGGTCCTGAACTCACATAGACTGGATGCCAAAAACTCTGCCTCAAATGCCCTCAGAAGAATCAGATGCCTCTACCATCACTTGCCAGTCTTCCCACAGGTACCTCCTTATGTTGCTTCCTCCCCTAAACGCTACACAGATACATCTGACTGTAGCACCTAAGTCACATTTTTGCATCATAACTGCAAAAGGTCTGAAAACAAACTCTAATTCTATCATGAGAAAGTGAGACTACCAATGTGGGAAACTCTCAATATGCATAGAAATCTGGAAGGTAACTCAGGTGTCAACTTATAGCAATTAAACTCAATATGGGACAGGTTGAGCCAAGGAAGGAAAGAAGGCAGGAAGGCAGGAAGGCAGGAAGGCAGGAAGGCAGGAAGGCAGGAAGGAAGGAAGGAAGGAAGGAAAAGAGAGAGAAAGAAAGAGAGGGAGGGAGGGAGGGAGGAAGGAAGGCAGGCAGGCAGGCTCCTATAAGTATTGAAAAATCTCCACTGGATTTGGAGATCCATAGAGTGCTGGTGGATCACCATGAATGTACCTTCATTCCATCACTACCATAATATATCAAAATAGTCTGGTTATGTTGGTTTCTCCCCCAGTCTATAGCTTCTGAAGGGCAGAAATGATGTCTCATTTGTCTCAGAATCCCAGCAGCCAGGATAGTACTTGGAACAAGGATTTCAATAAAGATTTATTGACCCTAACTCAACTGAGACCTGAAGTTCCCTTTAAAAGTCCACGCAATAAGCCAAGGGTAAAATTCCCATAATTCAGGTATTCGGGCTTCTAAACACCCTGACTCTCCAAGCTCCTCTAATCCAGAATCACTCATCTTTAGCATCCTGGGATCACAAGGTTCAATAAGAGTTCCCTCCCTCCCAGAATTCGAGAGATAAGCGATACCATAAGAGGAAACAACATTAGAATAATTGGGATCCCAGAAGAAGAAGAAAGAGAGAGAGGGGCAGAAGGTATAATGGAGCAAATTATAGCAGAGAACTTCCCTAATTTGGGGAAAGAAACAGGCATGAAAATCCAGGAAGCACAGAGAACCCCTCTCAAAATCAATAAAAATAGGTCAACTCCCCGACATCTAATAGTAAAACTTAC
>NC_138371.1:123145517-123167203 GCF_054177405.1 Leptonychotes weddellii | reverse complement strand
CTGGAGAAAGTTCCATGTGCGCTCGAGAAGAATGAGTATTCTGTTGTTTTAGGGTGGAATGTTCTGTATATATCTATGAGGTCCATCTGGTTCAGTGTCATTCAAAGCTCTTGTTTGTTGATTTTCTACTTAGATGGTCTGTCTATTGCTGAGAGTGGAGTATTGAGGTCTCCTACAATTAAAGTATTGTTGTCAATATGACTCTTTATTTTGCTTAACAGTTGGCTTATGTAGATGGCTGCTCCCATGTTGGGGGCGTAGATATTTATAATTGTTAGATCTTCTTGTTGGATAGACCCTTTAAGAATGATCTAGTGTGCTTCTGTGTCTAACTACAATCTTTAGCTTAAAATCTAATTTGTCTGCTATAAGAATTTCTACCCTAGCTTTCTTTTGAGGTCTGTTGACATGGAAGATGGAACTCTATCCCTTCACTTTCAGTCTGGATGTATCTTTAGGTTCAAAATGAGTCTCTTGTAGACAGCCTATGGATGGGTCCTGTCTTTTTATCCAATCTGCAACCCTGTGCCATTTTATGGGAGCATTTACCCCATTCACGTTGAGAATGATTATTGAAAGTTATGGATTTATTGTCATCATGTTGCCTGTGAAGACCTTGTTTTTATAGATTGTCTCTGTAAATTTCTGTTCTATATCATTCTTCGGGTCTTTCTGTTTTTATAGAACCCCCCTCCCCCTTAATATTTCTTGCTGGGCCAGTTTATTCATCACATATTCTTTCAGTTTCTGCCGGTCTTGGAAGCTCTGCATCTCTCCATCCATTTTAAATGACAGCCTTGCAGGATAAAGTATTCTTGGCTGCATATTCTTCTCGTTTAGTGCACTGAATATGTCTTGCCAGACCTTTCTGGCTTGCCAGGTCTCTGTGGATAGGTCTGACATTATTCTGATGTTCCTCCCTCTGTATGTAAGGAATCTCTTCCCCCTAACTGCCCTTAAGATGGTTTCCTTTGTTCTAAGATTTGTGAGTGTTACTATTACATGCCAGGGTGTTGGCCTCTTTTCCTTGATCTTGAGAGGGGTCCTCTCTGCCTTCAGGACACGAATGTTTGCTTCATTCCCCAGATTAGGTAAGTTCTCATCTACGATTTGCTCAAATATATCTCCTAGTCCTCTCTCTCTCTCCATCCCCTCAGGGATCCCAGTAATTCTGACATTGGAATGTTTGATGGTGTCACTTATTTCTCTGATTCTATTTTCATGGATTTTGAGTTGTTTTTCCCTGGCTGCCTCTTTTTCCTTCTTGTCTATTAATTGGTCTTCTAGATCACTAATTCATTCTTCTGCCTCGCTTACCCTAGCTATTAGAGTATCTAGATTAGATTGGATCTCATTGATAGTATTTTTAAGCTCTGCCAGTTCAGCTTTCATGTCTGCCCTTAGAGACTCTATGTTGCCATTAATTGATTTCTCCATTCTAGCTATTGTCCTCACAATTGCTACCCTGAATTCCATCTCCGACATCTTGGTTATATCTGCATCCATTTGTAAATCTGTGGCAGAAGTCACAGTCTCTGAGTCTTTCCTATTTGGGGGGTTCCTCCTCCTAGTCATTCTGTTGAGGGGTGGTTGAGGGAATGTACAGCATCCAAATTATTGACCAGAACCCAAGCAAGATGTACCTGTTTTCTAGGGACCTTAGGGTTGTTGGCCTCTTGATCTCCCAGCCTGTCTTCTGGGGGGAGGGCTCTGCTGCGCTGTTACTCAGGCAACCCTGTTTGGGCAGAGTTGCCCTGCCCCCTGTGGCGGGGGATGAGCTCAGTGAAAACCGGTTTTTGGGGGCTTTTGTTCTCTGGTGGCTTTTCCTGGTGGCTTTCCGTGTCTCTTCCGAGAGTCAGAACAGAAGAGATTGTTTCCAACCCTCTGCCTCAGAGTGGAGAGATCACCATCTGTTCTTCAGTGAGCTCTCCAGGCCACACTATCTCCATTTCTGGTTTCTGTCTGTGCTGTTATAAACTGCAGCGTCCCGGGTTGTGTACCCCTCAGCAGTGCTCCCAGTCCTCACCTCCTGGTCGGGGCACATCTCTGCCCTTCGTGCTTTTAAAGCCACCAGCCACTCCCAGTTTGCTCACGGGGCTCCGGTGCTCTGGGTTTCAGTCCTGGGTGCTCGCCTAAGGTCCTTTCCCCATTGCTACCAGTCAGCATGTCTGTGCCCTATCCCCAGCTCGGGAGGATATCGCTCATCAATGGTGTAGGATCCCAACAGCTTCGTTCCCAGCCCCCTTCCATTTATCCTCCGATATCTGCCCATGGAATCACAGCTCCCTGCTTCACACCTTGAAACCAACCACCTGCGATACTCTGTTTGTAGAGATCCAGATCTATCTTCTTACATCTCAGGCTGATTTCATGGGCGTTCAGAGTGGTCTGGTAGATATCCAGCTCAATTCTGGGAACCAGGTGGAAGAGGGTCCGCTACTCCTCCACCATGTTTTCCCAGCCCCATTCTTTTCCCATCTTGACACCACTCTGTCTTCATCCTGGACAGTGTCCTGACTTTGCCATTTAGTGCAGCATGACCTTGAGCAAGATGTTATCATTCTGTAAAATGGAGATAATAACAGCACCTAATAAAGTTGTTGTAAATATTAAATGAGGTCATGTTTGCAAAATGCTTGGTCTAGAGCCTGGCACCTAGAAAGTGCTTAACAAATGGTAGGGATTATCATTATTTGCTTGCAGTTATTTCAGTTCTATCCTCTGAATCCTGAGCTATCTTGAATGCTGACCACTGAAGCCTGAAGGCTCCAACATGAGCACCTCTCATTGAAATCTCCTATATTCCTCACCACTTTAAGACTGAAGTCCTGACTCTCAAAAGCCTCTCCCTTAAAATTTTTTGATAATATAATATACATATAGAAATATGCAAATTATTTGCATTTTTACCTATGTATATATTCATGTAATCACTGTTAGGACAAATATCTAGGACATTCACAGCATTCCAGTAGGTTCCTGTATGTTCCCTCCCAATCAGTATCCACCCCCTCCTCCAGAGGTAACCCCTGTTCTGACCTCTTTCACCATAGATTTGTGTTATCTCTTCTTGAACTTCATGTAAATGGAATCATACAGTACACGTGTTGGTATCTAGCCTCATCACTCAACATTATATCTGTCTATATTGTTGAATATAAAATTGGTTTATTTTTATTGCTCTGTAATAACATATGAATATACCATAGTTTATGCTTTGTACTGTTGATGTACATTTGGATTGGGTCCAGGTTTTGTCCATTATGCATGTACATCTTCTGGAGGAGAAATGCACACACTGTGGGTATAATACTTTGCAGTAGAATTGCTAGATCATGAAGTAATCATATGTCTAGCTTTAATAGTTTCAGTTCAACAGTTTCTCTGAGCCTCATTTGAACCTTGAACTTTAAGCCTTTGCATTGGTGAGCCTCAGAACCCTCAGCTTCCCCATGATACTTCTGAGTCCAGAGGTTTCAGAAAGGATAGGAAGGGAAGTAACTAGGCACTAAATGGAGCCTTGGTGGAAGGTCTGTGGGGGAACTTGCAAGGATATCAGGAGCTCCAGTCTCCCCCGACAGCAGTCAAGGGTCAGGTAGGATAAAGCGTGTGGTTGCCACACTGTGTGAAAAAGCTAAGACCCAGAGAAGTGATGTATCCTCTCCAGGACAGTCCAGAAAGAGCTCCAATGGCTTAATTCCAATCTTACTGTGGGAGTTAATCAATTAGTGAAACTTGGTATGATTCTCCATGAACAAAAGGGAAGTACCTAGTTTCCACAGTGAATCCTGAGAGCTTCTCCTTAAGATTAGGAAGTCAGGGTCCCGCTGACCTAGGCGATCTTTGCTTTGGGAGCTCCATCAGATATTTGTTACTCTCACCTACTCCATGGGCTACTTATCACTACTTTTTCAAAAACAGTGCTTTGATTCTGATGGTGAACTTGAGCATGGACATTTGTTCAGATACTGTGGTTTTCACAGTTATTGTAATTTCTTTTTTGAACAAGATATTTTAGCTCTCTTCACTGTACATATTTATTTTCCCAACTGTTCTCATTTGCCAAACAGAAGCTTTACAGAGTATCTCAGAATTTGTAATGGCTAACACTTTAAAAAATGAATTTGGTTTTATTAGTCAAGCTGATACAACACAATTTCTCAGATAAATTAGTTCCGCAGTTTTGCTGTTTCCTCAATAATTTGTGCCCTAAGTTATTTAACTATTTACATCAATTTTCCTTGGGCTATTACCAGAATAGCAGAGGGTATCTAGTTCATTTCTCTTCTTTTAGGAAAAGGCACAGATGACTTTTTTCCCAGACAAATGGACATCAAAACAAACTTAAAATATTGTTCTGTAATTCATTCAGAATCAGAAACTTTGCATTTTTTCCTTGCTATCTCATTTTAAAAATGTATTTGCAGTATGGTTCCGGAGTGTTCTGTTCACATGTATTATAGTCAGAATGCCTGGGTTCAACACTTGTATTTGCCATCTGCTAGCTCCATAGCTTGGTAAGTCTCCAAACAAGGCTTTCCCTGTCTGTGATAGTCAGGAGGGCCTGCTTAGTGCAAGGTGCTGTTGTGTTGAGGTTCCAAGTAATGAGCTTGGTCAGGGTATATGGCCCATGTTCATTAAATGGCAATAATTGTTATTTTGATTTCACCAAGTATATGTGTATTGTATTGAACTGTTTTAGAGAATTGTGTGATTTATATATTACCACTTATGTCAATTCAGAGTTTATTCAACATTGACAAATACCAGGGACCCACTCTGTCGTAAGCTGTTGTAGGCAAGCAACAGAAACCTCCTCTGGTTAACTAAATTAGAAATGACATTTGTGAGGAAGTACTGGATAACTTAGGAATCTCCAGAAGAGCCAGCAGCCTCAGAGGACCCCCTAAGCCAGGCTGCAGAGCGTATCCTGCAGAGACCCTGGGGTCCTTACTCTCAGGTGTGGATGTCACTGCTGCTGCCGCAGGGTCCAGCTGGCTGCTCCAGCTGCAGTTGTAACTGCCCCTTGGAGCCGTGTGGAGTGGCTGCCACTGCCACTGTGTGTCATCTGACTGGATTTCGCAGTCCCTGTCTGTGTCTTGCTGGCTGTGCAGGTGTGTCCCCTCAGTAGAACCCAGGTCACAAGTCCTTGCCCAACCCCAGGCATGGCTGGGAAAGTGAGTAGCCGGCATTTTCAACTTTGTAGTGGCAAGTGGGTTTACCTCCTCTGTTAGTTTGCTAGAACTGTCATGATAAAAACCCTGCACTGGGTGCCGTCCACAGCAGAAACTTACTGTCAGGCTTCTGGAGCCTGGAGGGCCGAGATCCCGGGCTTCCCTCTGAAGGCGTGGGGCGAGCATGTGTTCTGGGACCTGCCCGCTTCTGGTGGGTCCTGGGCTTGATTCAGCACACTCCAGGCCTCACCTGGCCTTCTCCCTGTGTGTGTGTCTCTGAGTCACAGTCCCTTTTTATATGGACACCAGTCACATTGGATGGGACCTGATCTACTCTGGTATGGCCTCATCTTGACTAAATATATCTGCAACAATCCTATTTCCAAATAAGACCACATTCTGAGGTACGAGGGGTTAAGACTTCAACGTTATGGGAGACACAGCCCAATCCATAATACCTCTTAAGGTAGGAGACTCCTTCAACACAGGAAGGGCAGCCAAAAAAGAATGAAAAACACCTACTATAAATTCAAAAAATAGTATTTCCAATCTGTGACACTTTAATAACTTACTATTGATAAGAATCACGATCTTATGTGGGCTGAAGATTGTTTTCTATGAATATTAACCAGAATGATTGAAGAAACTAAAGCCACGACACTTTTAGGGCTGGAAAAATCCTTAGAGATTGATCTAATACTTGCTTTCTTCTAGTGATAAAAACAGAGGTCCAGAAAAGTTAGGTGACTTGCCCAAGATCACACAGCAACAATGGAGATAGACTCCAGAGACTCCTAGTCCAGTGTTCTTCCTTCTACAACACATGGTGTCTGTTATATGTTCCTTTAACAATCAAGTTTCTTTCAGGTCCAAACACCAGCTTCACATGTATGCAAATGTCAGACTCTGCTTCTGATTCTCTAAGATGATTGTCCACAGAGCATCCCAATGCCCACTTGCTGCTGCCTAGCCCAGTTTCAGGCAGATGAACCCTTCCTGCCTTGGGTGGCAGGCCAGTGATGGTTGTGGGCAGAGTTTGCTTTAGGGTTGCTGAGCGCGCTGAAGACTTAGCCCGAGGTCCTGGCCCGGGCTGTGGGGTGAGGGTGGAGTTTGCACAGCCAGGTCCCGGAAGCAACTGCTAGCTTTTCTTGAGAAAGGAGAAGAGGACCTGGAAGGATAGCGGCTGGCCTTCTCTGATGGGGAAGGATATAAAGAGATAGAATTTCAGAAGGAACATTTAGAAACAAAAATCTTCATGCTCTGCTCTCTTGCAAGGGCCAGCCTCCAGGAATTGAGCTAAGATCTTTGTCATTTGAAAAGTGAGAGCTCTGGGCTTTCATGAGGAGGGGTCACCTTCCTGAGATCCTGGTAGAGCTTAGGTTCCCTAGTGGGTATGCTGGGAGCCTTCAGGGCGATGTGTGCAATTTTGCTTTTTAAGAAGCTGAGATTGTCTATTTAGCCTCTGTGTTCTCATTCAAACGTTGTTGATGACTTCTAAAGATCTTCATCTCCAATAGGGTATTAATTATAAAAATAAAACAAGCTCCAGATCGATCTTTCCTTCTTGTCACTTTCCAGTCCTCTTTGCTTCCATTCCAACATGTTTTTTTAAAGATTTTATTTATTTGACAGAGAGGGAGAGAGACAGTGAGTGCACAAGCAGGTGGAGGGGCAGAGGGAGAGGGAGAAGTAGAATCCCCGCTGAGCAGGAAGCCCAACTTGGGGCTCTATCCCAGGATGCTGAGATCATGACCTGAGCTGAAGGCAGATACTTAACTGACTGAGCCACCCAGGCACCCCTTTTCTAACATATTT
The DNA here is from genome assembly GCF_054177405.1 of Leptonychotes weddellii. Lineage (NCBI taxonomy): Eukaryota > Metazoa > Chordata > Mammalia > Carnivora > Phocidae > Leptonychotes > Leptonychotes weddellii. The sequence goes on along the minus strand of NC_138371.1, from coordinate 123,160,214 downwards.
TTTATCCAAAGAAAGTGCTCAGATGTGAGATTTCTCTCTTCTACACACTTTTCTAGGCACATCTGAGAAAACGATGTACATGCTTTCAACCTGTTCTTTCCCACTCGGCAGATTTCTGCCTTAGTGATTACAAATACCAGCAAGTTTTCTACATCCCTTCCCTCCCTGAATTGTCTTCTCCCTTTGAGTGGAGGAGTCCCTTCCAGGGAGCTGCCTCAGCTTTTCTTCTGTAGCAATGGCTAATCCAAGTTTGTGGATTTCTATACTTTGCTTTCTTCTCATGCTTACTTGTGGCTGATTAGTACCTCTAGGAGAGACTGGGCTAGTCCCAGGCGAGGAGAATCCATCAGTTGTTGGAGATGGAGGTCACAAATGGAGAAAGGAGAGATTTAGGTTTTTTAGCTGGTGTTAAATTTTTGATTGACCTTTCTCCATCCTCTCTTAATCCCAAGACCTTGGAGAATTAGGTGTGTACTGCCAGTGACTCTCTTTATGGCTGGCATTCAGTAAACGCTTGTTATATTGAATTGCATCATATTAGTCATGGCACAGAGCCCCAGGCGAGCTGGCTGAATGTCAAAAGAACCAGAGGCTGTTTTGGTTGAGGAAGTCCTCTTCCTGGACAATTTAACCTTTTGACAGTTGGTCTGTTACCATATGTATTAGTTTGCTAGGGCTGCCATAGCAAAATATCACAGACTGGTGGTTTAAACAACAGAAATTTATTTTCTCATAGTTCTGGGGGCTGGAGGTCCAAGGTCAAGGTGATGTCAGGTTTGGGTTCTCCCAAGGCCTCTCTCTTCGGGTTGCAGACGGTAGCCTAACCCACCCCCCCCCCCGCCACCACCCCAGCCAGCCAACCCACCCAACCTCCTTTTAGAGTTCTTCTAGGGAAAACAGAGAGGGGAATTTGTTTTTAGCCACCACTCCCCTCCCCACCACAACATTTATTTTTTTCATTTTTCAACTCCTCCACCTCTCTTCCTGGCTCCTTCCTGTCCAGCCCCCTTTCCCTGTGATGGCCTGCTCTCTGGACACTTCCTCCTGCTATTCCCCCCTCCACCACAGGCTGCCTATCCCAGCTTGAAATTCCTGCTCTTCAGTGGCTCCCCCATCACTGCTCCCTCTGCTGGGCTCCCACTGCCTCCTGTGTAGGTAGCATTTTCCACTCTGCATTGTAATTGTCAGCTGACACATTGGTCTCCCCTCTAGACTGAAAGCAACCAAAGCAGCCAAAGTGCAGGGGCAGCATCTCCTTTTCCTTTGTACCCTCAGAGTTTGGTAGTGTCTGCAATAGAGTAGCCATTCAATCAGTGCTTTTGGAATGAGTGAAGTCACTAATTTCCTGGCCACTGCTCAGCAGATCACAGCTTCGCTTGGGCTGATGATTGGCTTCCTGTCAGTCTATAGAGGTGAGGCCATCGATTGTTTACCCTACCAGCTTTGGAGGCAAGTGATCCGGATCTTCATTTCTTCATTCAGGCATCATTTCAAACATCTTTTAAGTGCTTACTGTGCATCAGGCATTGGGTGACAAAGAAAACGTGCTTTGTGTTCTTAAGAAGTTCAACGTGGGACACTGCAGAGCTGGACGATTTCCCTTTTCTGTTTGACATCATAGATTTGGCAGAATAAAGACTTGAAGTTATAGTGCTGGGCACATACCAGGCTTCTAAAGATTTGTTGGTAAGTTACTTTGACTTGCGTACTTCTATCTTGGATGAACACTATGGTATCATGGTGCAAAGTGTCAGCCAAGAAATAGAGGCTGACTAACCTGATCCTTTGTGGATCATCTGAATGCTACTGGAAATCCATTTTGGCTGTCTGCACTCCCCAGGCCAGTCACAGCTCCCACATCCTCCATTGTTCTCTATTTTAGGAAAAAAAAAAAAAAAGACTTCAAGTCTTTTTGTGACAGTCCTGCAATTATTGTTCACATTCTCAAATTAATACTCCAGGCATTAAAAATATAATTTGCATTATGATTTGGGGAGTGATAAATCTTGTGCCAAGAATTTTTTTTGGATGAGAGATTGCTAGAATTATGAAATTCTCGATGCGTGTGACAGGAAACGGGTAGGGCTCTGAGGAGAGGGAAGAAAGGGAGAGAGTCTGTTCTTTGTGTCTGGGGGAGCAACAGCAATGAGTGAATTTATTTACATTGATGAATATATTTACACACAGATGCAGTTTTTGGCTTTTGCAGTTTTTTCTCAATAATTTACCATTTCTAAGATATAGTAGACCCACTTTTACATAGTTGAAAGCACATCCTATAACTGTATAAATCCCCTGATTTAAAAAATCTGCTTTAGGGGCACCTGGTGGCTCAGTTGTTAAGCATCTGCCTTTGGCTCAGGTCATGATCCCGGGGTCCTGGGATCAAGCCCCACATCGGGCTTCCCTGCTCCCCGGGAAGCCTGCTTCTCCCTCTCCCCCTGCTTGTGTTCCCTCTCTTGCTGTGTCTCTCTCTGTCAAATAAATAAGTAAAATCTTAAAAAAAAAAATCTGCTTTAAATAGGTAATACATGCCCATGACTATAAATGCATAGAAGAACCTACAGTAGAAAATGAGTGTTGTGGGTGTTTGCAATCCTTTTTTTATTATTGTAGTAAAAAATACATAATATTGACCATTTTAACCATTTGTAAATATACAGTTCAGTGGCATTAAGTACATTCACAAGGTTGGGTAATCATCACCACCAACTATACCCACAACTTTTTTAGCATCTCCAACAAAAACTCTGTGCCCATTAAAAAATGATTTCCTCTTCCTCCCGCCAGCCCTTGGTAACCACCATTCTACTTTCTGCCTTAGAGAATTTGACTACTCATAAAACAGGAATCATACAGTATTTGTCCTTTGGTGGCTGGCCTATTTCACTTAGTAGGTCTTCAAGATTCATCCATGTTCTAGCAGGTATCAGAATTTCATTTCTCTTTAAGACTGAATGATATTCCATGGTATGTATACATCACATTTTGTTTCTCCATTCTTCCATCAATGGACATTTGGGTTGTTTCCACCTTTTGGCGATTGTGGATAATGCTGCTCTGCACATTGGTATAAATAACTGAGTTCTTGCCTTCAATGCTTTTGAATGTATACCTGCAAGTGTAATTACTGAGCTATAATTCATTTTGGCTACTTAGATCCTGAGCCCCTGTGCAGTGTTGGAGGGTTCGTCTTTCCTTCTAAAGCCAAGGGTTCTCCCTTCCTTCCTTCCTGCTCCTTACTGCAGAAGGTAGAATTGTTTTGGGACACTGTCCTTGGCTTTTAGTCCCTTGAGTCTGATTTGGGCAGTATCTAAGCCATCAACTATCCTTCTAACAGTCTCCCTTCCCACTTAAATCAGCCAGAGTTGTCTTTATGGCTTGCAATGCAAATGTTGCAAATGTTGACTGACAGTTTTCCACAGGACAGTATGTTGGTTTTTCTGTAATGGATGTTCAGCTGAATGATGTCTGTTCCCCAGCCCAGGAGTTCCATTCCTTGAGGCCACCATTGTCATCAGTTTCCTGTTTACTCCTCCAGATAATCCTTTAGTATTTGAAAATGTAAAAGAGGGTGCATATATTGCCTCGTTCACTAGACCTCACCTATGGCTAAGGCCTTGAGAATATAAACTATATATGTGTTAATTCAATAATCTTCTAATATCTGTTTGGGGCTGGGCAGAGGACAGGTGTAGCTACTTTGGGCTTTGTTGACTCTGATGAATGAAAAGATGATGGTAAGATGGTCTTCAAAGAGCTCCGTAGGAAGGGCAAGAAGTGAAAAACAAGATGGGGTGCTATGGATGACATGGGAGCTGAGGCTGAAAAAAAGCAGGTCTGGAGAGACTTTACTTTGTTGCTGGGTTCTGCAGACTGATGTCAACATGTTCCATTGCTGCTGAAATCCTTGATATTTAATCCTCAGTCTGATGGCTTAGGGATCAGAGTGCAGTTGGTTTGGGTCCTATGTACCTGTGTTAGTATATATTGCATGCTGGAGGTCCCTTTTTAGGCATCTTCTTAGATCTTGAGCTGGGGTGTATGCTGTGCTTTGTTCCACGTAGTGGCTTTGGGCCTCAACTGTTCAGAAAGGAAAGGAAAAGGAAGAGGAAGAGAATGAAGGCACTTGTCTTTTGAAAAGGCCACCCTTGCTGGAAGGCACCAGAAGGCAGATTGAAGGGAACCTAGAATGCATGTGAGGACCCAGTTAGGAGGTGGCAGTGGTAAGAGATGATAGCAGTTTGGAGGAGGGGAGAGGTGGTGGGGTGGAGGGATGTGGCTGGATTCAGGAGAATATTTTATTAATTAATTAATTTTATTTTTAGTTTATTTTTTATTTTATATTTTAAATTTTATTTTTATTTTTTATGTTCAATTAGCCAATGTCTAGTGCATCATTAGTTTTTGATATAGTGTTCAATGATTCATTAGTTGTGTATAACACCCAGTGCTCATCAGAATCTTAGAAGTTAAAGCCAGCAGGACCTGGTGAAGGATTCTCAAGGTAAGTGGAAAGAGGGAGATGTTAAGGAGACTTCTAGATTTCTGGCTTGTGTCAATGATGCATTGTGGGCCATTTATAGAGACAGGGAACCTCAGAAAAGGACTAGGTTTGGCAAGGAAATGATGACCTGTCAGGAGAGCTTCTGGGGAAAGAGCCTAACAACAACGTAACAACAGAATAAATGTGCTAGAATTCTTCATTCATTCATCAATTATTTATTGACAACTCAGTGACTGAACCTTCCTGAAAATGGGCCTAACTACGTTGTCTACTCCATGTGGTTGTGATGAGGAGTAAATGAGTATTCCATACAGAGCACTAAGTATGGAGCCTCATCACTCTCATGAATGAGTTTGGGATGGTTTTAATTTTCTCATTTATAAAAATTAGCCCATTCAGATGTATACTCTTTAATGTCCCTTCTGGTTATTGTATTATGAGAAATGAAAGCCATTTCTTCTCTCTGCCTCTGTCCTAAGAGGCCCTAGACTGTAAGCTAGAGGAGGTTAGGACATTGTCCGTTTTTTGTTCACCGGTGTCTCATATAGGTTAACAACTCCTCTATATGCCATCATTGGGGTGGAGGGACTGGAGTATTTATCCTGTCCTCTTTACCCACCTACCCCTGTGGGGAACAGACATAATTCAGATGAATGTCCATTACAGAAAAACCAACATACTTCTTGTTTTGCATTCTGATGTTAAATAGGAAAATCTTTTCTGTGGGCAATTCCAAGTCGCAATCACTTAAATATATTTTTATCTGCATCCATTTCTGGCAGTAAACTTGTTTCAGATTCAAGGGAGCAAAAAATAAAAAGCAAGCTTATCTTATCCTTGTCACTTAATAATCAGGAGAACTAGATCCAGTGTAACTATTCTGAGCTCTTTCCCAAAACATACCCTGGGGAAAGCATCTTGGGATCCAATCAAAACAACTCAGGGCAATAAAGAAGACATTCAGGTGCAGAACCCACTTCATGGAACAAACAACAGAATCAAAAACAAAGACCAAAAAATCTGCCTTGAACCAACCTCCAGACAAACAAAAAGCTCTGTCTACCTACTCCCCCATCTCCTCCCCCACCCAACCCACCTCTCCCCTTGTCCATCCACTTGTTGGGGTGTGGGTGGAACATTTTCTATGTCAGGCTCTTTTTTGGTTTGCAGAAACTTCTCCTTTCTGCTGTCAGTGACTTCTGAGGACTTTGTAGTGTTGGACATAATAGTAAGCATTTTACATGTTCTAATGGCCCCCTTCAATCCTCTATAGGCCATCATTGGCTCTGAGATTACCACCACCATTGCCTTTGTGACATGAACGTCTTAATCTTTGTTTGAAAGTCTCTGGAGCCAAGACTTTTTTCCCTCTAAGATAACGACTTTTTTTTTTTTATTAAAGATTTTATTTATTTGACAGAGACAGTGAGAGAGGGAACACAAGCAGGGGGAGTGGGAGAGGGAGAAGCAGGCTTCCCGCAGAGCAGGGAGCCCGATGCGGGGCTCAATCCCAGGACCCTGAGATCATGACCCGAGCCGAAGGCAGTCACTTAACCAACTGAGCCACCCAGGCGCCCCTAAGATAACGACTTTTTCTCCATGTTTCTGAGTTGGGGGATGGATTAAGGGGAGAGGAACTCAGGGGATCTTATATAGATGGAGCTGCCAGGTAACTGGCCATATTTCTTCTTTGGACCCTCTCTTAGTTAAGAAAAATCTTGGCCAGTTTCCTGTTTGAAGTTCCTAGTGTATTTTAAAAGTAAAGAAATGCCAAGTTAGGATATTGAACCTTGTGGTATAGTTTACATGTTTAAATGTAATAAGGAAATATCTTCTTAAATTTGTTCTTAAAGTTTTTATTTTAATTCCAGTTAATGTAAGGTGTTGTATCAGTTTTAGGTGTACAATGTAGTGATTCAACAATTCCATATATCATCTGGTGATCATGACAAATGTCCTCCTCCTCATGACAAGTGCCCTCCTTAATCCCCATCACCTTTTTAACCATCACTTCACCTACCTCCTCTCTGATAGCTGTAAGTTTGTTCTCTATAGTTAAGAGGCTGTTTCTTGGTTTGTCTCTCTCTCTCTCTCTCTTTTTTTTTTTTCCTGTTGGTTGTTTGTTTTGTTTCTTAAATTCCGCATATGAGTGAAACCATTTGGTACTTGTCTTTATCTGACTGGCTTATTTTGCTTAGTGTTATACTCTCTAGCTCCATCCATGTCATTGCAAATGGCAAGATTTCATTTTTTTATGGCTGAGTAATATTCTATCATATGTATGTGTGTGTGTGTATGTATGTATGTGTGTGTATATATATGTATGTGTATATATCTATATCTATCACCTCTTTTTTATCCATTCATCAATTGATGGACACTTGGGCTGCTTCCATATCTTGGCTATTGTAGATAATGCTGCTATAAACATAGGGGTGAAAGTATTCTTTTAAATTAGTGTTTTTCTATTCTTTGGGTAAATACTCAGTAGTGTGATTGCTGCATCATAGGGTAGTTATGTTTTTAACTTTTTGAGGAACCTCCATAATGCCTTCCAGAGTAGCTGTACCAGTTTGCATTCCCACCAACAGTGCACAAGGGTTCCTTTTTCTCCACATCCTCATTGACACCTGTTGTTTCTTGTGTTTTTTATTTTAGCCATTCTGACAGGTGTGAAGTGATATCTCATTGTAGTTTTGATTTGCATTTCCCTGATGATGAGTGATGATGAACATCTTTTCATGTGTTTGTTGGGCATCTGGATGTCTTCTTTGGAGAAATGTCTGTTCATGTCTTCTGCTCATTTTTAATTGGATTATTTGTCCTTTGGGTGTTGAATATTATATTTTTAATATATTTTGGATACTAACCCTTTATCAGATATGTCATTTGCAAATATCTTCTCCCATTCCAAAGGTTGCCTTTTTGTTTTGTTGATTGTTTCCTTTGCTGTGCAAAAACTGTTTATTTTGATGTAGCCAGAATAGTTCATTTTTGCTTTTGCTTCCCTTGCCTCAGGGGGCCTATCTAGAAAAAAGTTGCTATGGCTGATGTCAAATAAGTTACTGCCTGTGTTCTCTTCTAGGACTTTTATGGTTTCAGGTCTCATAGTTAGGTCTTTTTTTTTTTTTTTTTTTTTTTTAAAGATTTTATTTATTTGAGAGAGAGAGAATGAGAGAGAGTGAGTACATGAGGCGGGGGAGGGTCAGAGGGAGAAGCAGACTCCCCGCCGAGCAGGGAGCCCGATGTGGGACTCGATCCTGGGACTCCAGGATCATGACCTGAGCCGAAGGCAGTCGCTTAACCAACTGAGCCACCCAGGCGCCCTCATAGTTATGTCTTTAACGCATTTTGAATTTATTTTTGTGTGTGGCATAAGAAAGTAATCCAGTTTCTTTTGCATGTTGCTGTCCAGTTTTCCCAACACCATTTGTTGAAGAGATGGTCTTTTCCCCATTGGATATTTTTTCCTGCTTTGTTGAAGCTTAATTAACCATCTAGTTGTGGGTCCATTTCTGTGTTTTCTGTTCTGTTAATCCATGTGTCTGTTTTTGTGTCAGTACCATACTGTTTTGATTATGATAGCTTTGTAATATAGCATGAGGTCCAGTATTGTGATACCTCCAGCTTTTCTTTTCTTCTTCAAGGTTGCTTTGGTTATTTGGAATCTTTTGTGGTTCCATACAAATTTTAGAATTGCTTTTTCAAGTTCTGTGAAAAATGCTGTTGGTATTCTGATAGGGATTGCATTTAATGTGTAGATTGCTTTGGGTAGCATAGACATTTGAACAATAGTTTTTCTTCCAATTCAGGAGCATGGAATGTCTTTTCATTTCTTAGTGTCATCTTCAATTTTTTTTCATCAGTGTTTTATAGTTTTCAGCATACACGTCTTTTACTTTGGTTAGGTTTATTCCTAGGTATCTTATTATTTTTGGTGCAATTGTAAATGGGATTGTTTTCTTAATTTCTCTTTCTGCTGCTTCATTATTGGTGCATAGAAATGCAACAGATTTCTGTATATTGATTTTTTATCCTGTGACTTTGCTGAGTTCATTTATCAATTCTAGCAGTTTTTGGTGGAGTCTTTCAGGTTTTCTATATATAGGATCTTGTCAGCTGCAAATAATGAAAGTTTCACTTTTTCCTTGCCGATCTGGATGACACTCATTTCTTCTTCTTGTCTGATTGCTGTAGTTAGGACTTCTAGTATTATGTTGAATAGAAGTGGTGAGAGTGGACATCCTTCTCTTATTCCTGATCAAAATAGAGGAAAAGCTCTGTTTTTCCCCATTGAAAATATTGGCTGTGTGTTTTTCATATATGGCCTTTATTATGTTGAGGTATGTTCCTTCTAACACTACTTTGTTGAAGGTTTTTATCATGAATGGGTGTTGTACTTAGTCAAATGCTTTTTCTGCATCTATTAAAATGATCATATGGGGGGTGCCTGGGTGGCTCAGTCATTAAGCATCTGCCTTTGGCTCAGGTCATGATCTCAGGGTCCTGGGATCGAGTCCCACATCAGGCTCCCTGCTCAGTGGGAAGGCTGCTTCTCCCTCTCTCACTCCCCTTGCTTGTGTTCCTTCTTTGTGTCTCTTTCTGTCAAAAAAAATAAATAAAATCTTTAAATAAAAGATCATATGGTTCTTAACTTTCTTTTATTAATGATTGATTGGTTAATGATAATGATTATTAATTGATTTTGCAAATATTAACCATCCTTGCAACCCAGGAATAAATCCCACTTGATCGTGGTGAAGGATTTAAAAAAAAATATTGTTGGGTTCTGTTTGCTAATATTTTATTGAGGATTTTTGGGACATGTTCATCAGAAATATTAGTCTATAGTTCTTTTTTTTGTGGTGTCTTTATCTGGTTTCAGTATCATGGTAATTCTGGCTTCATAGACTGAATGTAGAAGTTTTCCTTCCTTGAATATTTTTGGAAAAAGTTTGAGAGGAATAGGTATTAGCTATTAGCTCTTCTTTAAATGTTTGATAGAATTCACTTGTGAAGCCATCTGGTCCTGGACTTTTGTTTGTTGGGAGTTTTTTAATTGCTGACTCAATTTCTTTGCTGGTTATCAGTCTATTCAAATTTTCTATTCCTGTTTCAGTTATGGCAGTTTATTTGTTTCTAGGATTTTTTCTGGGCTGTCCAATTTGTTGGCATATAGTTTTTCATAATATTCTCCTATGATTGTTTGTATTTTTGTGGTGTTGGTTGTTATTTCTCCTCTCCCTTTAGTGATTTTATTGATTTGGATCTTTTCTCTTTTCTTCTTGATACGTCTGTCTAGACATTTATCAATTTTATTGATTTCCCCCCCCCCCAAAGATCCAGCTCCTGGTTGCATTGATCTCTTCTATTTTTTAGTTTCTGTATCATTTATTTATTCTCTAATACTTGTAGTTTCCTTCCTTCTGCTGGCTTCAGGTTCACCTATTGTTCTTTCTTCTCTAGAACCTTTAGGTGTAAGGTTAGGTTGATTTTTGAGATTTTTCTTGCTTCTTGAGGTAGGCCTGTATTGCTATAAATTTCCCTGTTAGAACTGCTTTTGCTGCATCCCAAAGGTTTCGGACTGTTGTTTCATTTTAATTTGTTCCATGTACTTTTTAATTTCTTTCTTGATTTACTGGTTGGCCTATTCATTGTTTATTAGCATGTAATTTAACCTCCATGTATTTGTGTTCTTTCCAGTTTTTTTCTTATGGTTGACATCTAGTTTCATAGTGTTGTGGTCAGAAAAGATGCATGGTATGAGTTTTATCTTCTTGAATTTGTTGAGGCTGGTTTTGTAGGCTAATGTGTGATCTATTCTGGAGAATGTTACATGTCCACCTGAAAAGAATGTGTATTCTGCTGTTTGAGGAGGAAGTGTTCTGAATATATCTGTTAAATTCATCTGGTCCAGTGTATCATTCAAAACCATTGTTTCCTTGTTGGTTTTCTGTTTAAATGATCTGTCCATTGATTAAGTGGGGTGTTAAAGTCTTCTGCTATTATCTTATTATCAGTTCCTTTTAGTTTGTTGATAACTGTTTTATGTATTTGGATGCTCCTATGTTGAGTGCATAAATATTTCCAATTGTTATATCTTCTTGTTGGATTGTCCCATAAGGAAATATATTACAGATGAAAATACAGTTGTTTTCATCCTAAAATACTTATAAAATTAATAAAATATTAACTATTAGTTTTTATAATATGAAAAGGTAAGTATTAATCAGTGGAGAAAGGTGGATGACTCAACAAATGGTGTTGGGACACATCATTATACTAAAAATAAGTCACAATGGAGCAATTTAAACTTGATCAATGAAATCATAAAAGTACTTGAAAAGGAACCAAGTTCATAGATATAAAGAACAGATTGGTGTTGCCTGAGGTAAAAAGTGGTGGGGAGGTGGGTAAGATGGGGGGGGGGGAACAAAAGATAAAACCATCAGTTATAAAATAAATAAGTCCTAAGGATGTAATGTACAGCATGGAAACTATAATTAATAATACTATATTGTATATTTGAAAGTTGCTATGAGAGTAGGTCTTAAAGTTCTGGTCACACAAAAAAAATTCTGTACCTATGTATGGTGATGGATGTTAAATAGACTTATTGTGGTGATCATTTCACAATATATACAAATATTGAATCATGTTATATACCTGAAAGAAACATAATGTTGTATGCCAATTATACCTCAATTAAAAAAAAATGAAATTACTAAAAAAAAAACTATGGAAGAATTTTAAAAATTCATCTTGGTGGGAAAGACTTAGGGTGACACAAAACCAAGAAGCTGAAGAGAAATACCATTCATGTATTTAAATAAATCAAAGTACAAAATTTCTGTAAGGCAAAATTTATATAATCAAAGTCAAAAGACAACAAATGAGAAAAAATGCAATTCTTACCACAAACTTGCTGATGTCCCTATAGTATATGAAGAGCTCCTATAATTCAATAGAAGAGCAACAAGCCCATAGAAAAATGGGCAAAGGTCAAAAACTAATAGTTTAAGGTAGAGGAAGTGGAAGCGGCTCAAACATATGGATAAATGTCCAAGCTTACTCCTAATAAGAGAATGCAAATTGAAACCTCTCTAGGACATCACTTTTCACCTATTAAACTGCAAGATATGAAAATGTTTAACACTGTAAGAGAGGGCATGGGAAATAGACATTCTTCCAGAGTAATGGTGGGATTAGAAACTCCATGGAGACCCATTTGCAAGCATTGATGTATATTATAAATGTGAGTGCTTTTTGACTTGCACATGCCACTTCTAGAACTTTATCCTATAGTTATACAACTATAAGATGACAGATATGTGAGATCCTTCATTGCAGCATAGAGGATATTGAAAGGGGATGGGTTCAATAAAATATTACAAATGTGTAATGGAACATTACACAGCCATTAAAATGGAGTAGATCTTTATTTACAGACATGGAATACACTTCAGAATATATTAAGGAAAAATAAAAATAAATTATGTGTGGAACAATTTGTATAGTATGTTTCAACTTTAAGAATATGGGTTACCCATATAATATGCACACATATGCATATATTTGTCTGCAGATGTAGAATCTATTAAAATCTGAGAGAGTAAGAGGGTTACTGGGAGACAGAGATGGAAAGGAGATCTGTCTTTCACTCTGTGGCATTTGAACTTTTAAAATTTATATATCATTAGCATAAATTATGAATTTAATAAATAAAAATGGAAAAATTGTGCACCCTCAGAAGTGCAGTTCTGTAATGGGACACAAGCTTAGATTTTTAAACACCACCGCCCCCCCCCCCCCAACCTGGCTAGATGCTGGGACAGGTCTTAGAAGTCTTTATAACTCTTTCCTCTTATTTTGCTGCTCACCCTTGGGTGATATCCAAGGGTCACTTTATAATTATACTACATAATACCATTGTATTTAATAGCTTCCAGATTTAGAAGATGCTGCCATTCTAACAGAGAAAGATACCAGGAGAGAGAGAGAGCTTTTCTGCTTAAAGGAAGCTTTCTTTTCTCCTAAGAGCCTCTTTGTGCAGATAGATGAAATTGCTTTAGTGGTGATGTGAATAGAGAGCTGAACTGTATGACTTTTTCTCTCTGATATGTTTTTTGAATCAATGCAGCTGTTCTTCATGTATTATAAATGACTCTAAGTTTTCATCCTTCCCTCCTCCCTCCTTCCTTCCCTCCCTTCCCTTCTTCCTTTTCTCTCTTTTTTCCTTCCTGTATAAATCCATTTTGCAAATAGGTGCTGTTGGAAGTTCTATTTGCCTGTGATTACCAAATCACAGCCCCGATTTGGTGACACAGGAATTCCCTAAAAAAAGATTCTGCAGATTGAAAATTTTAAACTGTCATTACTTTTGTTTCCTAGTTCCTTTTTAAAATGATAAAGCTATGTTAATGATCTCAAGATCACAAACTCTGCACCAGGCTTCATTCTAGAGATGTTAGCTCCCACATCTACAGCTTTAGCTCTGGGCTCCCTCCTGAGTTATGGACCCATGTTTGTTCACAACAAAGATCATGATGTAGGTTTCACCTGCAAACCTCTCCTCCCCCTTTGTTTCTATATTTGCTAGTGGTGTGTGAGATCTAGTGCAGTTGCAGCAGGCCCAGGGACGTCTGCTTTAGCTTTTTGTTGAAATACAGATTCTGATCTAATACATCTAGGATGGTTCTCCATTTTCTAACAAACTCTCAGGTGAGCATGCCTTGCTGTTGGTTGTCTCAGTTATTCTTATCCTCTATTGTAATATCTTGTTTACTCATATTCCAGAGTTATGTTCCTTATTTGTTTACTTGTTTATTGTCTGTCTCCCCACTGAATATGAACTCTGTGAAGGCACTCTTATTTCTGTTGTATCTACTGCATGTCTGTTACACTGCCTGGAATTTAATAGTTGCTAATTAAATATGGAATGATATATGAATGAATGAACATACCGAAGAGACTGTCATGGGAAGTGACTCAAGCTGGAAGGACTGTTTTTTGGCAGATTGTTGATGGAAACACTCAGCTGTCAAGGGCAACTGAGGTGAAAGTTTAAGAAAAATTAAAAGCATAAGTGGAGGGTAGGCAGCAGTTGGTTAATTGAAACTGTTGAGAGAGAAGAGTAAGGGCTTAAGAGATAAGTGGATAATATCAGGGTTTAGGAATCTAATATTAAAATTCTGAATATTCTTGCTATGCAACTCTTTGTACATCCCTGACATTTTGGTAGCCTGGACAAATAATATCAACCATCATGTCCAGGTCCTTTGGAATGTCATCAAAGATTTTAAAAGCTTACCATTAGCTCTCTTATCTAGACTCATCTCCCAAATTGTTCTCCCTCTTCTCTCCAAGATATGGCTACATTGCCCACCCAGTCATTGTCCTCCAAACAACTGCTATGCTTACATTCTGCTGATCTGACTTCTTATTGAAATTCTACTCATTTTTCTGGATCAGCCCACATGCCACCTTTTCCTTGAAGCCATCTTTAATCCTATTATTTCCTTCCTCTATACTGCTTTGACACTTAAGTTATAATTCTTAACATATTTTGCCTAGACACCAGTGTGCAGTGTGTCACCCCCAGGAGATTAGAATCTCATTAAGGGCAAGTCCTAGTCTTATTAATCTTTGTGTTCTCCATAGTGTATTACAGTGTTGTTATATATCGTTGAAGCTCAATAAATGTTGGTTGAAAATGAGGCATAATAAAAGAATCATGAAACTTTGCATGCACATATGGAGGTTATAACTTTTCAAAATACATTCATAGACTTCCTTCTCTCTTCTTTTTTTTTTTCCTTACACACTGTTGCCACAAAAAAATACAGGATACTCAGTTGGATTTGCACTTCTAGTAAATCAAGAATAATTCTTCCGTATAAGTATGCCCCAAATATTACAGTATTTATCCTAAAAATATGATTCATTGTTAATATGAAATTTAAATTTAACTTGGCATCCTGTTTTTTAAAAAAATTTATTGTTATGTTAATCACCATACATTACATCATTAGTTTTAGATGTAGTGTTCCATGATTCATTTTTTGTGCATAACACCCAGTGCTCCATGCAGAACGTGCCCTCTTTAATACCCATCACCAGGCTAACCCATCCTCCCACCCCTTCCCCTCTAGAACCCTCAGTTTGTTTCTCAGAGTCCATCGTCTCTCATG
>NC_138371.1:123097649-123145017 GCF_054177405.1 Leptonychotes weddellii | reverse complement strand
GATGAACCATGAGAGACGATGGACTCTGAGAAACAAACTGAGGGTTCTAGAGGGGAGGGGGGTGGGAGGATGGGTTAGCCTGATGATGGGTATTAAAGAGGGCACGTTCTGCATGGAGCACTGGATGCTATGCACAAACAGTGAATCATGGAACACTACATCCAAAACTAATGATATAATGTATGGTGATTAACATAACAATAAAAAATTTTTAAAAAAAGAAAACAGGGCTTAGCCTTCAGAGGCAGAAGACTGACCTTGGATTTGCATCCTCCAAGTTTAGTTCTTGATCTGCAAGATCAATCCGGGAATTTCTCTCCCGTCCACATCTATTTCCAAAACCTCTTGGTTGTGCTAGAGACACAGAAGGCTACAGGGGTATTTTTGTTTAAAAGAAATATTTAAATGCCTCCAGTTATTATTTGCAAAATATTATCCCTGTTGCACATTTTTCTTTACTTTTGTGATCAATATTTTGAATATTTACATATTATTAACTGGGTTTCCAGGAATAGAGTTCTAATTTATAACATTGCTTTTAGAGGAAATAAGGATTTAATGCAACTATCATACAGAAGAAATTAGCAAATTTGAGACATAAAACCCAGTTTCCTTCTCCCATTTCTATCCCTTCTGACTTTTTATTTTAACCCTTTTTAAAGCAGTGACCTGCCATAATTACTCGGCCAGCGTCTGCTGTCCCCTCTGACAAAAATAAACAGGGAACATTGCAGTTCTGGTTTTCTATAAAGAAGAAAATGAAAAGGCTAATGCAGAGATAAAAGACAACTGACAGTGTGCCTGCATTCTGGGGAAGAAATATAATTAACGCAATCATGCCCACTCAGGTCTCTCCTTCTTATACTGATAAGAAATTAGATGCTCTAAAATTAAACTCCAAAGTGCGGTGATCTGATCATGTACAAAGCCGACCATATAGAAAAAGTGACAATACAGGTCTGAGATCTGAGTATCATCAAGCATCTCCAACACTGCTCTTCCCTTTCTCTGTCTGATGCCAAGTAGAATAATTCTGCCTCCCCCAGCAATTTGCTTAGACTATGAAGAGTCTATGGAATCTGGTGACGACCTAGCATCCCTAATAACTCATGCCAGTTTCATTGCTTAGGTCCCGAAAAAACAGCCACTCACCCTCCCAGGCCACTGTTCTAAACCTCAGGCTTTTACAGCACACAGCACTTGGGTGCATACATAGACAGGACTGCAGTTATTTCTAACTTGTTTCTCTGCAGTTCAAGCTCTCCATCTCAGCAGGGCTTTGTAACATAAGAGTAGAGCACTAATGATCTTTATTCAATCTCTATTCTTAAGAGCAGTGGAATAACTGGGCCTGGCTACATTTCTGGGTCCCACCTTCCCTCCCACCTCCTGGCCTTACCCAAACCCCTCTTTGTAAGTATTATTGGTCCCACTGACCTTCCTCCACTCATCTCCATTCAACTCTCCTGGTGCTTGGAAACATGCCATTAGTGCGTATTGTAAGAAAGAGGCTTTTCTATGGGTGGTGTGTTTGGCTCCCGCAATTCTTGTCATTACTTTTCTTTGAAAAGATGACTTTTGTGATCTTTCATGTTAGAATATTGATAAAATCAGAGGGAGACAAAATGCAGGCTAAGAGATATCACTAGGGTCCTTTACTGGGTGGTATAAGAGAAGTTAGTAATTATTTGTGAAAAGAGGAAAACAAGAACACAGCTCTAAAAACCACTAAAGGATGTAAGTATATATTTAAAGCATTGTAAGATGCTAAGAAATATTTAAAGGTTAAAGAAAACAAGAAAATGGGCGCCTGGGTGGCTCAGTCAATTAAGAGTCTGCCTTCAGCTCAGGTCATGATCCCAGGGTCCTGGGATTGAGTCCCGCATTGGACTCCTTGCTCAGCAGAGAGCCTGCTTCTCCCTCTCCCTCTGCTGCTCCCCCTTCTCTCTGTCTCTGTCAAATTAATTGATTTAAAAAAATTTTGTTTTTAAAAGAAAACAAGAAAATGTTTTGCATAATTAAGATAGCAAATGCCCCTCACATGCACCCTAAAGTTTATAGCAGCAATGTCCACAATAGCCAAAATATGGAAAGAGCCCAGCTGTCCACTGACTGATGAATGGATAAAGAAGATGTGGTATAGATATACAATGGAATATTATTCACCCTTCAAAAAATTTAAATCTTGCCATTTGCAACTATGTGGATAGAAGTATTATCCTAAGTGAAATACATCAATCAGAGAAAGACAAATACCATATAATTTCACTCATATGTGGAATTTAAGAAACAAAACAGATGAATATAGGGGAAGGGAAGGAAAAATCAAATAAGGTGAAAATAGGGAGGCAAACCATAAGAGACTCTTAACTATAGGGAACAAACAGGGTTGCTAGAGGGGAGATGGGTGGGGGAATGGGGTAACTGGGTGATGGGCATTAAGGAGGGCGCTTGATGTAATGAGCCCTGGGTGTTATATGCAAATGATGAAATCACTAAATTCTACCCCTGAAACTAATAATACAGTATATGTTAACTAAATTAAGTTTAAATTAAAAAAAAATAGCAAATGCCCCTTACAGATATTGGGCACTTCATTTTGCAAGTTACAGAGGAAAGGCATAGTTCTATCAGTTAGGATATGCTGAACTGCAAGTAGTAGAAACCCTGATTCTACTATTTAAATAAATAAGTTTATTAGATAACATAAGAGAAAGTCAGTAGATAGTGAATAGGGCTGCAGGCACAAAATGATTAGAGTTCTGGTTCTGGGTACCTATTAACCATTCATTCATTTGACTCTGATGTCTTCTATGTCCCCAGGTTAGCTTTCCTCATAGTTACAAGATGGCTACCCATGGCAATGGTAACCATGGGCTGCCTTCTTTATTTCCTGCTGGAGAGAGAGAGACACAATCTCTCCCCCAGTCATGGAATACAAGGCCATGTTTGGCCCTACTTAGATCTCATGCCCCCACTTAGATCCATTATGGTGACAAGAGTAACCACTTACATGCTTCTTGGCTCGGACTAAGTAGAATCCACCCAGAGCTGGGGATGGAGTTGATTCCCCTAACTCACAGGACTAAATGGAGGAAGGCTGGTACCTGAACCAAATCAGGTCCTGCCCCATTAGGAAAGGAAGAAGGAGAGAGTAGACAACTCATAGCCTGCACTGCAATTGCATATGATTACAAGTGTAGGCTTTGGTGTCCAACCGACTAGCATTCAAATTCTAGCCTCAGAGTTTAACCTTAATTACTTTACTTTGTTATGCCTTAGTTTTTACATCTATAAAATACCTCACACGGTTTTGTGAAGATTCAGTGAGCTTATATATAAAGAAGTGGGCACAATACCTGGGAAGTAGTAATTACTCAATAAATGATAGTAGTGATGAATGTTCTTACAACTACTATTTTTTTTTAAAGATTTTATTTATTTATTTGACAGAGAGAGACACAGTGAGAGAGGGAACACAAGCAGGGGGAGTGGGAGACGGAGAAGCAGGCTCCCCGCTGAGCAAGGAGCCCAATGCGGGGCTCGACCCCAGGACCCGGGATCACGACCCGAGCCGAAGGCAGGTGCTCAACGACTGAGCCACCCAGGCGCCCCAACTACTATTATTAATATCATTTGTGATATTGTTATAATTGTCTTCACCATCATTATTCATGATTATAGTCCTCCTTAGCAGCTGGGGTTCTGGGCAGCTGAGAGACCAAGCCTTTGGGATAAGCTAAACAAGTTCTTACCACTCCCGGCATGAAGATTTCTCTAAGTAAGTAAAAGCTGTTGTTCCCACTCTCCCAAGGAAGCCATAGCACAGACCTTCTACCTTTTAAGGCTGAGAGAGCACCCAAGGAAGAGGTCTTCTCCCCTAGGACTGAGATCCAGACCTCCTAGAGAGGTCTCATTAGATGATGGAGAAGTTGCTCAGGTGCTGCAGGAGTAGAATTTGCTGGAAATATGCCCCATGAGGGTACCAAAGAAATCTACTCACAAAGAGGTGCTTCACTTTTGACCTCACTCCAAAGCCATATGGGGGCGTGTGGTGAAGCCATTCCCTGAAAGATGCCTCGATGGCAGCACTCAGCTATGAAACTGTCCAGAAGGGGCTGAGCAAGTTGGTGCCTGCCATGCTGTAAGAGCTGGGTGCTGGGAACGTCAACCACTGCAGGGTGCTGGAGAAGCTGGGAGAAGATCAGAACTAGAAAGTATAGGAAACCCCTTGAGATGGAACCCAGAGTTGGCCAAGAATAATCTTTAGATGGTAGAGGGAGTCAGACGGCATCAATGCAGGGATGGGGCATACCTCTCAAGTGTATCCTGGAGAGGTGGCATACTTCTGGGATTGCGCTGTCCAGTAAGGTAGCCACTAGCCACATGTATGCATTTTGATTCAAATTTTAAATAATTCTAAAAATCAGTTCCTGAGTTGTAACAGCCATATTTCAAATGCTCACTTGTCATATGAGACTATTAGCTACACCCCTGGGACAGCCCAGCTCCAGGGTGCCCCGCCTGAGGCCCCACCCATCTGGTCTGGGAGCAACATGGCAATGTGGCCATGTTTGACCCTGAGGCAATGTTTCTGGCTTCTCTTTGTGACACATGCAGGAGATCCAGAACGTCCTAAGTGAACTGGTGAGAGGACCCAGGGGTTCTAGAAGTGTCAGTTTTATTTCCTTTAGGCTTCTTGTATACTACATTACATTTGTGACCCTATTACCCCTACATTTCCCAAACTGTAGTTCCACAGCACATGCATAAGCGTGCCAAGGAGCAAATATTTTATGCCCAATTAGTATTCTGAAAATTCTAGGTTAAACTAAACAGGGTTTTTTTCTGCATAGCAGGCAATGCCCATGCTCTATATTCCTCCTATATTCCTCAAACGGACCTCCAATGGCCACTACATCTCTTTGCCTGAGGGACTTCTCCAAAGCCTGAGAGGCTGCTTTGACAGACTGGAAGTGCAAGCAATTGGGAGCAGCCCTCAACGATGACTGACAGAAGATGATGTATAAATACCTCAGATCCTCCATCCCTCAGATGGGACAATTCTGAGGCTTGCACTTTACACTGTCTCTCCCAGAGTGTCCCCTCAGGTGTAAGCTCTGGTCACACACAGCAATGGCTGACCTATTTATAGACCTTTTTCCGGCTTCCTTGCCATTCTTATACTGCCTTCTCGCTTCTATCCTGTTGCCCCCCAGATCTCCCAAATAAATGACTTGTTTTTGAATCCTTATTGTAGCATCTGCTTCTAGGAAAACCCAAACTGTGACATTCTGTGTGACTTCGTAGCTATTAATACACATTATCAATCCTCAAGAGAGGAAGAGCATACACAGCAGTTCCTAGACGCATTGACATTGAGTCCACCTTCATACAGCATTCCTGTCGCATCCACCCCAAACAGTGTTCCATAAAACCAGCTAAGGACATGCTAGTATGAATCATAAAGGATGGGCTCTAAGCTTGTAACCCTCAAAAGGAATCTGAAAGTTGCTGTCAACTAGAGTTTAAAGACATCAGTCCAATGGGCTGCTGAGGCCTTGGGCTTTATCTTTATAGTCAAAGTTCTCTGAAATCAGAATGGAACCTAAAGACAAATTTCTGCCTGCCTTATCCCAAGCCCAAAATGTATTCATGACAGGAACCCTGTGTGAAGTCCTGCAGAAGAATGGCATCATGGTACTAAGGGAGTCCAGAGAAGGTCAGACAAGAGGACAGAAGGAGCAGGAGGCTTGCCACTTGAGGGTAGATGAAAAGTGAGGATTTTTCAGGGAGCAGGGGGAAAAGACAAAAGTGATAAGCTAGGAATATACCGTGAATAAATAACGTGCATGGGATAAATGCCTTTCCCCTTCTCATTCCAGAGTATCAGGTATAAAGAGTAGCTCTTAATGTCTCAGAGAACGAAGTTGGAGATAAAATGAGCAATTACTACTGTATTCAATTTATACAGTTTATGCAATGATGGAATCTTCCTGCACTTCCCGCCTCAAGAGTTAAAAGCTGAATATAAAAATAGAGTCTAAGAAAGGTTGAGTAAATTCCTGGTCACCAGAATCACTAGCGGAGCAGAGCTGCACACTGTAAACCGTGGGGTCAAACAAGCCAGGTTCGAATAGCAGCCCTGCTGACCAGCAGGGTCACCACGTCTGTCTGCACATCAGCTTTCTCATATACGACGAGAAGTGCCTGCCTTAGAGAGTTGTTGTAAGGAAGAAAACCAACGTATATTCAAAACCCAGGATAGTGCCTCAACAGGGCACTAGTTCAGTAGGAGCTATTAGGACAGCGCGCAATAATTTACTAAAGCGTCTGGTAGGTCTTGTTACCTTGTTTCCATCATCTGCTGTGACCAGCTCCAGGGAAAATAACTGAACCCCCTACCCATGGGTCCTTAGCATCACTGTTAAAGATGAGCCCCAGGCGGGAGGGGCTGTGGTGGAGCAGGGGCCGCCAGGACACAGTCCGTTCTGCTCTCTGCACATAGCAGCCCCGGGGGCCTGCCTCACCCCTACCTGGGGAAGACCAGATTCACCGTTGCTTTTCTTCAACTGCAGCCATTACACTGCATTAAATCGTCCATCAGTGCACAGAAACGTCTCCAGGCTTAGGGACTTTTCTATCAATGTTCCTATTTCCCAATCACGCTTCCCCTACCCGCAAAGACAGTTCTCTTGACCCCGTTTCTCCTCCCAACTTCCCCACTCTTCTAAGCAGAACTGCTTGCAAGAGTCATTAAGATCACTGTCTCTAGGGGCGCCTGGGTGGCTCAGTCGTTAAGCGTCTGCCTTCGGCTCAGGTCATAATCCCAGGGTGCTGGGATCGAGCCCCGCCTCAGGCTCCCTGCTCCGTGGGAAGCCTGCTTCTCCCTCTCCCCCTGCTTGTGTTCCCTCTCTCATTGTCTCTCTCTGTCAAATAAATAAAATAAAATCTTAAAAAAAAAAAAAAAAGATCACTGTCTCTAATAACCTTCTCCCACCCTTTGTTTACCCCACTGTCGTCAGCCTGCCCCTCGAAGCTCTGGCCAGACTGACCTCTGCATTGCCAAATCAATGTTCATTTGTCAGTTCTAGTTTTTCCTAACCCTTTTGCGGTGTTTGACTGTGAGGGCCTCTCTCCTCCTTGCAATTCTCTATCCTCTTCACGTCAGGACTCTGCAACATCTGGCCCTCCTCCACTGGCCCTGCTTCTCAGTCCCAGGGGCTCCCAGCCTTGCTGAGGGCTCAGGCTTGGTTGTGGCCCTCAATTCTCCCACACCTGTCTCATCCTTCAGTGAACTCACCCATGGCTTTAAATACCACCTATAGGTGACTAACATAATAAAATAAAATTTAAAAAAATAATAAAAAAATAAATACCTTTGCATACCTATAAGCTACCAACTCTCACATTTATCTCTGCAGTAGGGACTTCTTCCCTGAAAATAATCAAAACTCCCTCTCTTGTCCCACCAAATCACTGCTTCCTTTTGTTAGAAACAAAACATTTCCAATGGGTCAGTTCCTCCTTCCGGTCAAGTATGGACATTGACAACAGTCCCAAATCGATGCGTCTGTAACTAATTTATTACTTTTGGAATGTCTTTTTTCCCTCCTTGATGTGTCATCCATATCTCCATGTTACATTTCATTTTCATGTGTTCCACCCTGGACCTTTCTCAGGCTGTCCCAGCACAGGATCCTCATCAATACCTTGGTTTGTCAACACTTCACCCTACATTCCAGTATATATTATATTAAGAACATTTTAATCACTTCAAATAATAGGAGATACAATACAACACAGTTACTTTTTTTAAAATGGTGAGGCATAGTTCAGAAAGTACACATTTTTAGGACCATCTTATCATGTCATATAATCCAAGATTATATGTTATAGAAATACTGTTCTGGCAACAGTGGGATGGACAGGAAGCTGGTTGGGGACCTAGAGGGGAGTCTCATCAAGAAATAGTGAGGCCGGGGTGCCTGGGTGGCTCAGTCGTTAGGCGTCTGCCTTCGGCTCGGGTCGTGATCCTGGGGTCCTGGGATCAAGTCCCGCATGGGGCTCCTTGCTCAGCAGGAAGCTGCTTCTCCCTCTCCCGCTCCCCCTGCTTGTGTTCCAGCTCTCGCTGTCTCTCTGTCAAATAAATAAGTAGAGAAAAAATCTTTAAAAAAAAAAAAAATGAGGCCTAAAGTAGGACAGCAAGTACAGAGATAGGGTAGGTGCCAGATTTTTAAAGTCTGAACTTACAAGGTCAAAAGGATAAGGGTAAAAAAAATGAACTTGGGTAAATGGGAGTATAGAATGAGAAGTAGCAGATAGGGGCATAATTAAGAGATTCTTGTGATCCTACATTCCTTCTGCTTGAGAAGACAGTAACCTTCTTTCTAGCTCAGAGGGAAAAGGAATAATAATAATAATAAACCGGGACCATCCGGAATTATCACCTCTATTCCTGCCCTCCCCGTGCTGGATGGGGATTTTCCTCACTGTACAGGAAAATGTTCAGAACTCAATCAGGGCAACGCTGTGATATAAAGACAGGGCCACATGAGCCCAGGCCACATCTGTGCAGGTTTGGGCCAATCCAACAGGCATGCCACTTTTAAAGGAATAAATGAACAAATCAGAGCTGACAAGTTGACCTGGCAGCACTAATGAATAGACATGGAAAAGTCCCACTCGGTGAAGAGATGGGAAATGGCAGAGGGAAGTGGTTAGCTTGATCCTTCAGCCAGAGGCCTACCCGGGATGGCGGGCCAAAACTGTGACTGAGTCCCGATGATCAGTTTGGCTCACAGGTGGTGCATGTGAGTGTTTCTCATCTCACCTATCTCTTCACACTCCATTGCTCAGAACCATTCCTGCCCTTCTATCTTCAGACTCAAGGCACATATGTACACTTGAAATGACACTAAACTCAGGGACAGAAAGAAGGTGTTCTCGTCATTCATTTATTCCACTCACATTTTCAGCTTCTACTATTGTGGGCCCAAACCAAATGAGCTAGTGTTATTGCCCACCAAGGACTTCCAGATTAATAATCATAACTGCAAACAACTTAACACACACTCTTTGCCAGGCACCACCCCAGGTGCTTTACTTATATCAATTCATTTACTCCGTCCCACAATTCTGTGAGGTAAATGTGCTATTATTATCATCCCCATGTTAAAGATGGGGAAACCGAGGCACTGAGCAGGTAAGGACATTGTCCAACACCACACAGAGTTAAGTGGCAGATCTGGGATCTCACACCAGGCAGTCTGGCTTCCGGGGCTGTGCTCTTCACCAACGCACTATTCTATGGTCTATGGAAGTGAACTATAAACAATTGAGATGGAGCATTTCTGGTATTAGGTATTAGTAGTCCGTACATGCTACCACACAGGGCCAACTTGAAGGGGGAAAGGTCAAGAAAGACTTTTAAGCCCTTGAGCAAGGTCTTGCCAGATGACCAGGGATTCCCCGACCAGGCTGGGGGTGTGAGTTTCAGACAGAGGGAACCTTGTGAGCAGAGACAGAAGACAGGAAGCTGGATGGAGTTAGCTCAGAGTGGCTGGAATAAAGACTGGGCAGGGGGGATGGCAAGGCAAGGGAAAAAGCTAGAAAGTTGCCCATGTGCCTGAGGTCTTCTAAGTTACGCAAAAAAAAAAAAAAGATATCTTGCTTCTGAGCCATACTCTCTCACTCAGTTCCACTTAGGTCAGCATTTGAAGTCACTGGAAAATGAGAGAACTGCAACCCCCGTGTGACCAAATGCAATGATACTATCTCCCACTAGCTCAGAACTTGCTTTTGTTCAAGACTTTTTAAGTGTCTCCCGCAGCACAATGAGCACACATGGTTAAACACAGCAGTTTAACTCCCACCAAACTGCTTAATGGGTGACACAAAATGGCTTATATAGTTGCACCCAGTGGGGGACTCTCTTTTCAGCTCCAATGCCAATCAGAAGGGACTCTTCATGGCCAAAAGAGGTCTACAACCCCATTGCCTTTGCAACCTGTCAGACAACAGAGTTACAGAGCAGAGAAAATCTAGGTTTGGAGAGCAAAGCTGCAATATCAAACAAACAAGAAACTGTTCCAGGGAAACAGATGAAAAGTAAAGCAAAGAGCCAGCTTCTTTTTAATGTGTTTCTGAGAGAAAAAAACAAGTAAAGAAAATGCATCTGTAGCAATGTATATGATACACAAGATACTTAAGGAAAACCCAAAGCAAGTACTAGTGCAAAGGCTGAGTTGTGTGTCCTGACTCTGAAAAACCACACCCCATGTAGATGGGCTTGAAAAAAGAAGGGTGCAGCTTGTGGAAGAAAACCTAGGGAACTCAGACACCTCAGGTAGAGTCCAGCCCAAATCAGATACAATTCTCTGACCGTACATATTAGAGAGGACTTTCATTAGTTTCTAGAAGGAAAAAACAAAAAACAACAACAACAAAAACAGGACATTTACATCAGTATGCACTCTCTCATAGCCACTCTTACCCTTTCCTCCCCTCAGCCTACCCCACTCAGGTCCATTCCCAAAGTAGGGAACCCAAGCCCCACTCCCCACCCCACCCCCACGTGGGAATGGCCTCTCACAAGGGGCATGTACCTGGCCGAGCAATCACAAACCCCAGTCCTGGGCATGTGCCTCCCAGATCTGAGCTGCGGGACTAGGGTCCTTGGTTCCTACCACTGCTGCAGATCTAGAAGGGAAGGTGCAGAGACATGGGCATGGGGGCGGCTTGGGACCCCATGACAACCTTGCCTTTCCTATTCTTCCATCCACACAGGGTCCTGAAGACCTTAAAAATAAAAGGGATGAGCACAAGTTCCAGCTTGTTCACCTCTTTTGGGGAGGTAAATACATCCTGTCCTCCAGAACCTCAGCAATGACTCAGTCTCCAAGGTGCTGAGGTGCTCCCTGACACTTCTCTATGGGGAAGAACCAAAGCACTTGCTTTAATCTCTGATAAGATAGTCTACTATATATATATATATTTAGGCACATGTTAGCTGTGTAGTAAAATGTATATAGTTCTCCTTCCATGGGGTGAGCCCAAATACTTGGTTTTTGAAGTGCCAAGTTACGGAACTACTTCAGGAACAGATCAACATAGTTTTTCTGGATTGGATGGTCTCTCGTGACAAATTCAGTCACAGCTCTGGTGTCCAGAGCAGATATCAGACAAGCAACCCCTTTACTGAATGTTGCCTGGCCTAAATTCATTTCTGCTGGATGTGTCATATCATTCAAATTTATCCAAGCACAAAAAAACAAAGATGGGCCAATAAGTGAAGTGAAATATGGATGAGCTATATGGTTCATCTAAGAGGCAGAGCTGATATCTAGATATCTAGACTGATTCTAGATATTACTATGCCCTGTGTGTGTGTATGTGTGTGTGTGCATATGAGTGTTCATGAGAGAGAGAGAGAGAGTGATTTGCCCGGAAGTGTTGGGCTGGCCCCCTAGCAAGAACCACCCAACCCCTCACCCTATCCCCTCCCAGGACTTGCTTCCTGAAATGTTACAAGATACAGTGCTGATTGGAGTCTGTGGTATGACTGGTTCCCTAATATCCAGTGCATCAGCTTTGAGATTTATCCCTTAGGACTCCAGGGGTGAACTGTCACCTTCCAGAGGGTCATAATTTAGAATTTGCTTTTACTTTGCCTGGGATGCAACACCTCCCACACACAAATATTTACACAAGTACTGATGAAGGGGAGAACTCATCAGGAAATAGTATTCAGTTTTGTCACACATGTCCAGATTTGGTTTCACACAAGCTGAGCAGCATCCCAGGACCCTCACACCACTAATTTTCTTCCACCTGGCAGCCATAGCAATGAATATGACACCCCAAAATTTGTCACACTACCAATTTTAAAAACCCATATAACTCAGAAATTTTAAGAATATAGGCTCTACGTTTTATTCAGATCTTAGAACTGTACATTCTCCTTAAAATTATATTTAGTTATATTTTTTAAATTTTTGTAAAGAAGACAGTGTATTCCCTAGAAAACAATAAACTGAATTTTGAAGCAAAGCAGGTCCCATTGGAAATACAACTGAGAAAGCATATTACAGACTCTATTACATATTTATCTTCTGTAAAGAGATTCCTCTAAAAGGACCAAGAGCATACATTGGGATTAGGGTGTATTTCCTCTCTTCGTGGAGTGAATATAGTAAGGCCAGAAAATGAGAACCATTACCACACTAGAAGACTCTACTTCAAAACCAAAAATAAAGTCAAAGGATTGCTAATGATAGACAGAAGCAGAAGTAAGACACCTTGTCTTATAATGTTTTCCACGTTCTCCATGAATCCTCTCAGTCTGGATATTTTTGAAAGATGCTTCTATATACACCTATCAAAACACCATCAAGGGCGCCTGGGTGGCTCAGTCGTTAAGCGTCTGCCTTCGGCTCAGGTCATGATCCCAGGGTCCTGGGATCGAGTCCCACATTGGGCTCCCTCCTCGGGGGGAAGCCTGCTTCTCCCTCTCCCACTCCCGCTGCTTGTGTTCCTGCTCTCGCTATCTCTGTCTCTGTCAAATAAATAAATAAAATCTTTAAAAAAAAAAAAAAAACACCATCAAGGGAAGCACTCCTGCTCCTTACCTCTCACTTTTAATCAAGACCCCCCTCTCTACACAGCTGGCTGCCATGGCATCAGGGAGACAGATCAAGCAGTTACTCAGCTCATTTTACCCTCCTGTCCACAAGATCCATCAAGAGGTTGCAGAGACTTGCAGAGAACAGAGTGAATAGAGCAGATCTGAAGTGTACCCACACCCAGGCCCAGCTAAAGCCACCGTTCAACTGCAGAAAGTGAGTGGTACAGGTAGACTCTCTCTGGTCTACACCCAAGTCATCAGAGACCCAAACTCCAAAATGGCCTTAGTGGACAAAGAGATCAACCCAGAGCTGGGCTTTCTCTCCACCCCCCCTTAGGGAGTCCCCTTCCACCCTCCACTCTCCTTCTATTGTTATTGGAGCTTTGTATTAAACGTTGGGGTGTGTAAGACACATAGATGGGAGTCTTAAAATGAAGCAAGAATAGCTTTGAGCATCCCAAAGAATCACTGCAGTACCCCTGACTTCCAAGAAGTGTCCAAATTTCAATAGACTAAAAATTAAGGAAATCCTGCTCACTATATTCTTGGAGATTCAGACACAAAACACATTAAAGGTTCTAAGAGAAACTAAAGCCAAGACATGGCATCCATTTTCTTTAACCAGGGACAGAGCCAACTTCACTGACATGTGACCCATGAGGTCACACAGACCCCATGTTTAGAAGAGCCCATACGTGGCTTGATGCTCTGTGGTCACCATCTTGAAATTCCCTTAATGACCTTAAAATTCTAAATCTCTGATTTATAAGTTAATTTTCAGGATACCTCCTATCTATTGAAAGGTTAAATACAGCCTGAATCCTATTTCACTGATGCACCTTACCAATGCAAATACCAGGAACTACATTCCTACAAATGAGTTTTGTTTTTTTTTAATGTGCATTCGTCCTTTCCCCAGTACATTCAATTAGTAAACAAAACAATTACTTTCTCTATTATTTGCCAGGAATATTGGCAATTGAAATTGAATGATCTGCTATTTTAACTTAAATGTAATGGGCACTTTTCTTCCATTTTCTTTTCTAAGTTCCTAATTCATCTTTACGTGAAATGATATATAGATGAATTTCCATACATCCATGGAAACCAGCAAAAATCACTTGCCCATTTGACGGAGAGATGGACAAGTCAATGGTGGGACACAGTTTCCAGCTTAGTTCCCAGCCTAACACTTTTCTCCCTTGGCTGGCCCAGATTTCGACAATCACCAACACAGACCTGTGTGGCCCACAAAGCCTTTCTCCCCGAATGCCAGCCTGGAGCAGGTAAAACTTACACAGCACCTATTATGGGCCACTTTAAATGTCATTCCTCTAATCTTAATGACAGTCTTTGAAATAGCGGCTACTGGCCCCATTTTACAGATGGGGAAACCAAAAGTCACATGGCAAGCAAGGTCATATTGGGCTTAGGACCACCTGCCCTCCACTGACACTGTACCACCTCCCAGGGCACAGGATTGGGAGAGCAGGATATTCTGGTAGGTGAAGGGGAGTAGGAAGAATGCAGGAAGGAGAATGAATATGGAATGCTCACTGCCCACTTTATAACTTACCTCACACTCAGGCTAGTTACCAGCCATGGGAGGACAGAAGGAGGCTCGCACTTGCCCAGTGAAGATGATGCCAGCCCCAGAACCCATCTGCTTCTCACCTTAAAGCGTGGGCTCTGTTCTACCCTCACTACCATGCCTAGAATCTGCCATTGCCTCTCCCACCCCAAGATCACCACAGAGACTTTTCAGCAGACTTAAAGAGGTGAGATTAGGATGTGACAGGAACGGCAGTTGCTCTTAGTGCCATGAAAGTTACATGGCGTGTGATCATGAGCAAGGAACTTGTTTCTTCAGTGTTTTCTTGTTTCTTTATCATTTTGCACAAGCCCCAGGAGCCCTTACACTATCCCCCCAAAAATCCCCTTCGATCATGTCTTATGGAAATGTCAATATTATTTATTTTATGACCTTTTTCATTCTAATAAATCTCAACGTGTTGGAGTCTTCACTGACTGAGCTTTACCACAGAATGATATAGAATGTGACATCAAGATTAAAGTCACAAATACACAGATCGCTGATATATATGTATGTCCTCAATTTTACTTTTCTAACTCCTTTCTTTTTTTCCTAAAAAATGACATGTATTTTCTCCTGGGTTGCTACCCAAATTGTCATTTGAGATAGTGGTTCTTCTCTCTGGGTGCATATTCACACCACCTGGGGATATTTTACATGACATGGTGCCTGAGCCGCAACCCAGAAAACAAGGGAGTCAGTCTCAGAGAGAGGGGGGGCCTGGGCATTGCTTTAAAATTCCCTGGATGAGGGCGCCTGGGTGGCTCAGTTGGTTGGGCGACTGCCTTCGGCTCAGGTCATGATCCTGGAGTCCCGGGATCGGGTCCCGCATCGGGCTCCCTGCTCGGCGGGGGGTCTGCTTCTCCCTCTGACCCTCCCCCCTCTCATGTGCACTCTCTCTCTCATTCTATCTCTCAAATAAATAAATAAAATCTTTAAAATTCCCTGGATGATTCAAAGGAGTTTCTAAGATTAGGAAGCTTTAGGGGAGGGATGCACATTGGCAGCAACGGGGGAGATTTTAAAAGTACTGGTGCCTGGTCCCGCCCCCATGATTTCCTCATAACTGGTCTGGAGTGAGCCTGGGAATCACTGGAAGAGCTCCCCAAGTGACTTTAAGGTGCAGCCCAGCCCGCGAATCACTGCAGAACACATAAGGGAAACTATCATTCAACAGAAAATGATGGCAAATGAAGAGATGACAAGTAAGGAACAAAACTATTCACGTTCCTCGGAATAGTTGGAACCCAATACTTGTGCCCCGGCCTGGTCCCCTTCCAAATGTGCAATTAGTGAAGATAAAGATGGCTGCTCACACATTCACAGGCTGCCTTCCTTACATTCCCTCCAAGCTCTTACAAGCATGGACCTGACTCTGCCACTTGTACACCATGTGGCCTCAGCCAATGAACTTAACCCCTGAAGTCTCGGTCTCCCCCTCTGTAATATGGGCATACTCACCACCTGCCGAGTGGTAGTGAGCACATTAAAGGTGCCGATGCAGGTAAAGTGATTAGCAACAGACTCAACACACCGTAAGTGCTCAGTAAATGTTAGCTATTTTAATTACCGGTGGTCTTTTTCGTCTCTTTTTGGTAATAATTACTAATGAAAATTAACACTTACCCAGGCTTATTACATTCCAAACATTCAAGTGTTTAACCTACATTAACTCATTTCAATTCTCACAATGACCTTATAAAGGAATTCAATTATAAGCCCCATTTTATAGATGAGCAAATTGAGGCACCGAGGAGTTGGGTGACTCACCTGAGGTCCCATACTGAGTGAGTGGTAGAGCCTGTGGGGCTCCAGAGCCCATGCTCTTGCAGTACTGACTCTCATTTTTTCTACTGACTCTCAGACCACCCTACCTGACCACTAGCTTACCTCTTCACTTACCTCCACCTGCTCTCATTTCTATACTCTATCCTACAACCCTGAAGTCTAAGCAACATCTGGAATTTGACAGAGATTCACGAGGCCATGGATCATCCCAAAGTCCATCCACCAGCCCCTGTCCCCACCGTCAGGGAGAGCTCTGTGCTTCCTTCTCTTTGTCCATCTGACAACCTCTTTGCAGGTTTAACACCTGTTCAAATTAGTTTACCTCCATCTTCTGTTGAGAGACTTAAACAGAATAACGTATATGAAGGTCCAAGCACAGTATCTAGGACCTAGTACTTTCAGCCAATATTATTTCCCTGTTCCCCTTAATCAGTTTGAGTTCTCAAATCTCTTGGGAATTATTTCCTCCAGAGCAACATGCCTGCAAGTCCATCAGCCCAGTGAACAGCGGTGCCTTTCATGTTGGCTGCACACATCTACCTCTGGGCTTGCCCTCAGATCCAGTGCTGGGCAGTGGCAACAAGCATCAGAGGGGGACATCTGCACCAGGGAAGGGAACATGGCCCCCTAGAGACAGCCACTCCCCCAGCAGGCTGCCATCTGAGCGTCACTTCTTACCACCCTATCAGCCCACTGGCCCCACATACAAGCTAAATTACGTCCTCCCCTATTTATCCACACAGAGTCTGTAGAGAGCTCTGCTCGCCTGACTTTGCCCCAACCAAGAGTCACACTCCAAACCCTTCCTCCCAGCCTGCCTGGGCCTGACATTTAGATTTGTTGGTTCAATTTAAGCATTTTTCCCAAGCTGGCCTTGCCATAATGTTCATCAATGCCAAGAATTACAAATACCGTTTGTATTCTATTACTTCCTGATTGCCAAAACCTTTTATTTAGCTTCCTAGAGGCCAACTTTAAGGCCCCGGTCAATGACATTGCCACTTCTGAATCATCCGTTAACTTCCCTTTTTAGTGGCTCTGCTTTCTGTCTGGTACTTCTTTCTCTGTGGGCATCATTTTGGAAATTTTCCTGGCCCATTATTTTTAGGCCACGGAGTCTACAAAGTCCATCAGTCTAAGATGGGTAAGAACTATTCCCATCTTCTAGAAATCACTTACGGGGAGGAAAGATCATGTAGGAAACCTTCCTGATTAAGGCTAGGTGGGTTTCATGAAAATGTGGAATGCTGTTTACCAGTGGTTTCCAGGATAGTGTTAGGAAATCCTTTTCTGTAGAGTCATTAAAGGTAGCCCAGCTCTGCTGAAGGATTATTACACAGCAGGTAGAATGTGTGTTCTGGAGTCCAATTGTGGGGGCTAGAAGTCTAAACTCTGTTAGTTTGCAGTGTAACACTGGGCAATGCTTTACTTCCCTGACCTCAGTTTCGCCATCTGCAAAATAGGGATAACAATGGGATTTGTGTGGGAATTAAAGGAGGTAATGCATTTTTAATAGCTGGCATGGAGCAGATGCTCAAGAAATTACCGCTGTGGTTACTCTGATCATTTTCATGATCTTTATTGATAAAGTAACAGCATTCTCTTCTCCAGGAAGCATCAAGACCTAAGGGCTGGAAAACACAACTGTAAACAGGGAGGCAGGACTAAATGAACATGATGTTCTGGGACTCTAGTCAGTCACCCCCGAGGAGGAAGACTGGCGCCTGGCCTCCAAGTGTTTCTGACCTCTCCTATCTCATTTTCCTCCTCCTGCTGCCTCCCTGTCCTTTCTCTCTTCCTCCTCCCTCTCTTCTTCTCCTTTATCTCTTAAAGGTGCTGGAACATTAGATGAGCTGCAGGCTGCTCAGTGGGGAGACATAGAGAGCCTATGTTTTTCTCTCTTTAATATGAAGTATTTTAAAGATTCAAAATTCCAAGAGGTACCTTAAACTATTAGCAGTTGGAGTGGAAGGGGAGGGCCGGAGAAAAATGTGGTCAGAGTGGGCTTCACTTTTAATTGTATATAATGTATAAGTGGAGGGATTATGGCTAATATTTGTTCTCTTTTTTGTATTTTTTCAGTATTCAAATATTTTAACCTAATTCATGCCTTTTGAAGATTAAATAAATGAACAATAAAGATTTATCATTCCAATTAAATGAATTTTTCCGACTCAGAAATTTCACAGCAGTAAAGCTTGCTTCACTATGTAATGGATATCCCAAGCTCTGTCTTTAAGCCTGGCAAGATGGCAGAGGAAATTCACTGGCATCACGAAAAAAGCACACAAGTGTGAAGAGAGAGATAGATGTGATCCTTAGAGGAAAAATAAGCACCCAGGCAGGGCCAGATGTGGAAGCCAGTGAGCTCTTCACCCTGCCGGCCTCCTGCCTTCCTTCTCCAACATCCGGTATCCTAGAAGACCCTGCGCCCATTTGCACATTTTACAATCTCCTTTTGCAGTTAGGGTGTCATTACAAAGAAATTTACTTTCTCCTTACTTGATACACAAGCTTGTCTATTAATGGTGGATGCTAGAACACATATGTAGACCAAGGCAGTGTTCTATGTGTCCATTGTTGTTAGCACACTGATGAATTCAGAGTTGTTCTGAGCTAAGAGGTAGGTACTATCAATGCCAGTAGTGTATGTATATTCTTAAATCTGGGTTCAGACTTAAGGTAAACTCCTATTTAAAAACCCAAGACCTAAATTTCTCTCAGTCCATGTGTTGCCAAACATTCTGCCCAGTGTTGCCACAGACATTTATCTGCATTCCCAATTCATTCCCATCAGCCAAGAATCCGTGTTTAGTTTTCAGATTTAAATCGAAAAGGGTCCAAACCAAGAATAAATTGGTAAAAATTTCTGGAGGGTAATTTGTCAATACCTCTGGTAAAATTTGTTTTACTTCTATGGATTCACTTGTTTAAGTGTGCGGAAATAAAGGCACACACCTATGTATTATGGCGTTGTTTGTGACAGAAACATTAGGAACCACATGACTCCACACATCCATACAATGGTATCTATGTAGTCATCAAAAGGAATGAGGTTTATCTCTAAATCCTGACAATGAAGATGTCCAAGACACACTGTCAAGGGGGAAAGAAACCGGTCCATTTATACTTTATAAACCTACTTATATAAACAGAAAAGTAACTTGTTATATGTTCCTATAGACACAGAAAATGTAGAAAATATCTCATTTCATATAGTACATTTCTTAGAGGTGGCTTACAATGTTCCAGGCACTGTTTTACACTCTTTATAAATACTAACTCACTTCCTCCTCAGGACAGCTCTGAGGTGGGTACTATTAACGATCTGCATTTCAGATGAGGAACAGGAGCCTCAGAGAGCCCAAGGTCATAACAAGAGTCCGACCGACCCAGGCAGATTGGCCCGGCATTTTCTTCACCCTTACAGTATGCTCCTCTTTCCAGTACTGCTCTAATTTTTTTTAAAACAGCAGTTATTGTTTTTATTGTAAAAATTTAAGAATTAAGAGGGGGAGAAGAGAGTCTACACCCGTTTGGAGCATTATCAGTTATTATAAGGCATAAGCATATGTTTCTGTTTCGTGGTTCCGGGGTTTAGGACAGAATTCGGAAATATGAGCAGGTTCTTTGCCTTTTAAATAAAAGGAACAGCAGAATTTGTTTCAACTCTTGATGCTTAATGAATCTAGCCCAAGAAAGCAAGCGGTTTTTGAGACACTGCTTTTGGAGATGCATCCGTGAGACCCTGGGAGAGAGGCCAGGAGTGGAGCCCCCAGCCAGGGAGCTCGGCACTAAGTCTCCCTTCAGCAAGGAGGCCTGCCCAGGTGGGGAGACGTGGGCCTGCCCTAGAGAGCTGCAATGCACGGCACTGGCTGTGGGTACTCACACCCCAAGCAGGTCTTGGGCGTCTCAGAGTAATCGCTCTTCCCTCTAAGGTGGGCACTCGAATTATTAGTAATGGATCACAGCTTACTTCCTAGTGGTGGTTTTGGCATCTACGAGCTGGGGGATTATTATTGCTGTTCCACTTAACCGATGTCATCACACATGAAGGTCTGTTAGATGTACGGAGGGCTGTGTAAGAATGTGCAGAACAGGGCACCTGGGTGGCTCAGTCGTTAAGCGTCTGCCTTCGGCTCGGGTCATGATCCCGGGGTCCTGGGATCGAGTCCCACATCGGGCTCCCTGCTCGGCAAGAAGCCTGCTTCTCCCTCTCCCATTCCCCCTGCTTGTGTTACTGCTCTCACTATCTCTCTCTCTGTCAAATAAATAAATAAAATCTTAAAAAAAAAAAAAGAATGTGCAGAACAAACAAGGAAATGTAATCAGCTGGCAAACAAAAGAGAGAGGAAGCTTCAGTCAAGAGGGGCCCTCAGGTTCCAGACTGAGGAAGGGAACACCCCCCAAGCCACACATGTGGGACCAAATGAGAGTGCATGAGTGGGGTAGGGGATCCCGGGTACACTCAAGTCTGGTGGGGAGAGGCCCCGAAACGGCCAGGACATGTGATTGCAAATAACAAGAACCAAGGTCGCTTACAGAAAAGAGGGTGGGTGCAGTACTGCAAGGACTGATGGAAGCCGGTGGCTGTTCACTGCCAGCTAAGAGCCAAACTGGAGACTAGAAATCCAGCAGGCACCCCAGTTGCAGAATTCCCAGACCTGCCAAAATTTCAGTTGTTGGATTTTCTTCAACCCACCTACATGGCAGAAGCAAGCAGCATCTCTATTTGGTCATCTTCCCCAGGCTTCCAAAAATCAAGAGACAGTTCCAACATCTAAAGCAAGTTGGCAGTGTCCTTGGCTCCCTGAATTATTTTGCAATCTGCTGCTCACACCTCTTAGCCTCCTTGACAGGAGGAAAGGGAGAGACAGCATTTCCGTTTCTCTGTGTGTTGCCAATTTCTTTTCTCTTCTCATTTCTATCTTCCTCCTTTCTTCTATGACATTTCTTTGGCTGCCCAGAAAGTCATTTACAGTCTCCCTTATAGCATCTCTGGCCCCCTCCCACAGCCATGAACCTTCCCTATGGTACATTTCTGTAATAGTGTAATTGATTGCTCAGAATGGAATCATTCCCTGATCTGCATTCAGGCATGACTGCACCCACAGCCGTAGCTCCCAGGGCCCATCGGCGATTTAACAGCACCATGGGAGAACAGGGTCCAGAAGACTGAGTGCAAATCTCATCTCAGCAGTCCTAGTTTTACCTGAGGATCTGTCATAGTTAGGTTTCTACTAACAGCCAAGCCTGAGACAAGGCCTTGGTGTGGGTAGTTTATTTGGGAGGTGATCCCAGGAAGCAGAAATGGGGTGGGGATGTTGCGGGGGGGGATTATGAGAGAGAAAGTGAAAAACTCAAGGTAACGGTATGTTATCCAGACTGCCTCTATAGGCAAGGGAGGCTCTGTTTTGTTGGGGACCTCTGGCAAGTGTTCAGATTCCTCCCAGAATTATCAGCCTGAAGAGTGGGAGGCTGACGTTGGAGCCGCAGGCCCAAACCCCTTCTTTCAAAGACTGTCCTAGGGGTCTGTATGCCTCCCCACTTTCTAGTTGCTCCTGTGCATGGACCGAGAGAGCTGCTATGATTTTGAAAGCCTTTAAGGCAGAACGAGGGGGGAAAAAAGCTAAGCTTGGGTCAAGATGCCTTTAGCAGAAGCAAATTAGGAACTTACAGGAAACTCCACTGCTTTGCAGCCAGATTCAGGAACGGGCTGACGGGTGTGACAGACAACCTCGGCTAGGATAGGTCTTTAATTGCTCAAAGCAACATGAGCACATGGTTAAAAAAAAGTCAAATAGAGAAGAGTGTCCAGATCTTCCTGGACTTACAACAGGGTTACATCCCGATAAACCCATTGTAAATTGAAGCTGTCAGAAGTCGAAAATACATTTATACACCTAACCTACCAAACATCATAGCTTAGCCTAGCCTAACTTAAACGTGCTCAGAACACTGACATTAGCCTACATTTGGGCAAAATCATCTGACACAAAGCCTATGTTATACTAACATGTTGAATATCTCATGTAACTGATTGAGTGCTGTCCTGAAAGCGACCAGAAGAATTGTTGCATGGGTGCAGAAGAGTTGTAAGTGTATCAGTGGTTCACTCTGGTGATGGTGGGGCTGACCGGGAGCTGCCACTGCCCAGCACCCCGAGAGAGGTCACATGGCATAACGCTAGCCCGAGAAAAGATCAAAATTTTCAAAATTCAAAGTACAATCTCTACTGAATGAATATTGCTTTCACACCACCATAAAATCAAAAAATCCTAAATTGAGCCATCGTAAGTTGGGGAGCATCTGAATAGTAAAAAGCAGGAATTTCATACTTGCCCCACCATACCAAGGCCCACTCCCCTGAGTCAACCACTCACAACCATTACTGGCCTTTCTGACAATTAGCTCCAGTGAGCTCTATTTCTTACTCTTCTGCAAAAGTAATACGTTGTAGTCATCCCTCATCTCCATACTAAGGATTTCTCATGAAGCTTTGGGGAGAAGAGGGGGGATTTCCTGATCTACCTTTTTGCCCGAGGAATCCAGGATAAGAAAACATGAGAGGGATTTGACCCAGCTTAACTCTTCGCATGCAGGCATTTATGTTTTAGCAGGGTTGGGAAGTACTTGGATTCACAAAGTTTTATTTCCATGCGTGAGATGACTCCAGGAAACAGACATAGCTGTGGTGATGCAAAGACAGAATCTCAGAGCAGGAAATAAATGGGATTATGTATCTGGAAATTGGTGCCACAGACATGGCAAATTGCTTTGGGTGAGCGCTGCTTCGAACAAGAATTGAATTTCGGAAAACACTCTACCCAACACAAGGAGATATCGGACCACATGGCTGGTTTTCTGTGAAGACTCAAATCTTCTTTTTCTCCATACAGCATAGAGTATCATTTAATTGTGTGATGAAGGTGATATGTCTGTGGGCGGATGTATAGCCTGAATTTGCTGGGACAAACACAATTACAGATATTCTACCCAAATGGCTCCTTGGGGTCCTTGTTAAAACATATATGGTGGCACAAGACATCACTGATCAAAAGAAAGGTGAACCTAGCCCTAGAACAAGTGTTAAGCCCAGCAGCTGTGCACCTGTCTTTTGACACACCTCTTGGCATTGCCATCCTTAGCACATTTATGATTCCAAGCAAATCACTTCACCATCAGTAAATATGCCTTGGATTACTCATCAGTAAATGAAGGGTAATAGTAGTATCTATTTCGAAAGATCATTATAAGGATTAAATGAGATAGCACAGTGCTTCTCCATCCATCTGGGGTGAAAGAACATATTTCTAAAATTTTCAATCTTGTGTGGACTGATATTCTTAAAAATACAATGAAAATATCGACCATATAGCAATGACAAATACAAATTGCTCAACACAAATACCCAGTTCCTGTACTTCTCTCATGTTAAACTGGTAACAAGCTTTTATTGATCATCACCAGTCCGAGGACCACACTTAGAGGAACACTGCAATTAATCACATATATGAAGGGCTTGGCATGGTGTCTGGTACACAGTGTTTGGTAAATGTTGGCTTTTCTAATTATCATTACCTGAGGTATGTCCAATTTTATGGTAAATGCTTTTGCTGATGGGAACCATGTTGTCAGGAGCCATCTCAGCCAAGCAGGAGGAAGCCGAACTGTCTGGGTAGTAAATTAAAAACAATGAGCCAAAATGAAATAAGGGGAAAGGCTTTAATCTTACTGTAATGGTAAAAGCAAGAGGCCAACCTGGAGAGAGCAGCCAACTCTCCCGTTCCATTTTCCCCCCACAGAACAGTGCACTAGTTGAAGAGACAGGTCAATCAGCACAGATGTGAGGTGGGGTTATCTCACTGCCTGGGGAGCCCAGAACAAAAGGCTGCTGCAGTTTAATGGACCTGAAGGTCAGGGGACGGGGGAGGACTGGAAGTTGAGAAAAACAGGGTACTGAATCTGAGTGTGGGAAAGTATCTTCAAGGTTTCCCAGTAAGACTTCCAAATGCAAGTGCTGGCCTAGGAATGCAGGAAAGCACAAGAGCATGGCTGGCCAGGAGACCCTGAGTCCTGACCATGACCCCCTTCACAGACTGCAACGCACTGGTTGTACATCAAGTGTGTGTACAGACGGATATGCACTGTTCTGTGGGGGGAAATGGAACGGGAGAGTTGGCTGCTCTCTCCAGGTTGGCCTCTTGCTTTTACTATCACAGTAAGATTAAAGCCTTCCCTCTTATTTCATTTTGGCTCATTGTTTTTAATTTACTACCCAGACAGTTCAGCTTCCTCCTGCTTGGCCGAGATGGCTCCTGACAACATGGTTCCCATCAGCAAAAGCATTTACCGTCAAATTAGACATACCTCAGCGTTCTCCAGAGAAACAGAACAGAATGGATATGTTCACTACACAGGAATACGTGGCCAAAAAAAAAAAAAAAAGTGTGCATGTTTACATTTATTTACATAAAGAGATTTATTATAAGGTATCAGCTCATGTGATTATGGAGGCTGAATAGTCTGCCATCTGTGAGCTGGAGTCCCAGGTAGGCCAGTGGTGCAGGTTGGAGGCCTGAAAGCTGGAGAACCCATGGAATAGATCCCAGTCCAAGTCTGAAGTCCAACCAGGAGCACCCAAGGCAGGTAAAGATTGATTTCAGAACCCAACCAATCAAGCAGAGTGAGAATTCAACCTTCCTCTGCCTCAGTGTTTCATTCAGGCCCTCAAGGGATTGGATGTTGCCCACCCACGTGGGGAAGGCCGTCTACTTTATTCACTCCACCTATTCAAATGCTTATCTCTTCTGGAAACATCTTTGCTGACATACCCAGAAATTTTGTTTAATCTGATATCTGGGCATCTCATGGTCCAGTCAGACTGACACATAAAATTTACCATCATGAAGGGTAATTTTCCTTCACAAAGCCTGCTAGATAAAGCCTTTGTAATTGCCTATGGTCTGGCCTGAAAAAAATCACACATGGGTTTTTTGGCCAGAAACTGAACTCCTCACGCATGATCAAGGATTACCTAGAAAGGGCAAGAAAGAGCAAAATTTGAATGGCAAACACTTGCTCTTTGCTGTAGCCTTTTTAAAAGAATACTCTGACTCAACAAATGACCCTGATTGAAGGAAAGTCTTGTAACACAGGTGTTTGAAAAATCAACAGATAACACCATTTAGGAATTTCAACTCAAAAACAAATGCAAATTCTAAGAATAATTTGAAAAAAATGAAGTTTTTTTTCTAATTATGATGAGAAGTAACATAACAAAACTCAGCTCTTTCTTCCTTTCTAAGGAATTTTTTTTTTAAGATTTTATTTATTTATTTGACAGAGAGAGACACAACGAGAGAGGGAACACAAGCAGGGGGAGTGGGAGAGGGAGAAGCAGGCTTCCCGCTGAGCAGGGAGCCCTATGTGGGGCTCGATCCCAGGACCCTGGGACCATGACCTGAACTGAAGGCAGACGCTTAACGAATGAGCCACCCAGGTACCCTCTAAGGAATATTTCTTAAAAATTATTCCATGAACAACAGACTTGGTTATGATAACTTTCCACATAATATTTCCAATTACAGGAGTAGGAAAATACCCACATAGCCACAGAATTCTTATTAGTTCTGTCCAGTAATTTATCAGCGATGATTCTATCATTGCCTACTTCTTCAGTCTCTTATGATTAAGACATTCTTTCTTTTAAAAGATTTGAGAGAGAGAGAGAGAGCATGGGGAGGGACAGAGGGGGAGAGAGAATCCTCAAGCAGACTCCCTGCTGAGTGTGGAGCCTGACACAGGGCTCAATCCCAGGACCCTGAGATCACGACCTGAGCCAAAATCAAGAGTCCGACGCTTAACTGACAGCACCCAAGTGCCCCTAAGACATTCTTTTTAAGAAGGACCTCACCAGGTTGGACAGAGCCCAAATGTATGTGATAAAAGTGGTAAGCTACAAAAATTGGGAATCTTTAGCAGGGAAAAGAAACTCAGAAGGGCTGAGAGATGGTGACATGATGGCTATCTTAAATACTTTGAAGAGAAATTAACTGGGACCAATGAGTAAAAGTAACAGAGAAGCATATTTGAGCTACACATTCACATACAAACAAACATTTTAATGTAGGAACATTCAAGAGTTTTTAACAATGGGCCACCTAATGAGAAAACCATATATCTGCAGCTCCAAGAATTTTTTAATGATAATAATAGTGATGGATGAATTAAAGCATGAATACAAAAGCAACATACACCAGAAGTTTTATCAACTTTATTCATTCAAAGTGCATCATAATATTGATCAAGTCTATAAAACTAGTAGAACTAACAGAAATAAACTGGTCTCAAAACGGTTGAGATCTATTCAATACACATATGTCTAAATTTGGACTCAGGATTTATCTCAGATAGCAGCTCTTAACTTGTATCGCAACTCGTATTGAACACTTTCATGGAAAAAAAGAATATATTTTCATAAAGTTAGGTAGAAGCAAATGTTAACCAAACTTTAGCTATATATATTTCATAACAGTTCTGGAATAAATTACTGACTTTTAGCATGACAGAGATTCTATATCACCTGGGAAGTCTTAATTATCCCTCAGTATAATCAAGTCCCCTCCAAACTAAGCCAAAGAATTCATCATGTCCTGAGGCTTGCATTTGAAAGACTATTGCAGAAACTTAATGTAAATACATACTCCTCCAATGTCTGTGAATTTCTTCTGAAATTGTCTTCATTTCCATAAAATAACTCTGGAATTCCACAAAGCATGTGATTCTACTGAGCTCAGGACAGTTCAGCAAGAGGAAATGAGCAGAGTCTCCAATTATCATCTCCAAAAACCACTCGTGAGCCACTTAGGATGTTTTCAGTAGCTACAACTCAAACTGGCTCACACATTGAACAAGATTTATTGGCTCACATAATTGAAGTTCAAAGCTGGCACAGGATTTGTTCAGGACTCCAGCTCAATATCTTTACATTTCTCTTTATTGTTATCTCATGTGTGAACTTCTTCAGGATGGCTTCCCA
This sequence comes from Leptonychotes weddellii, assembly GCF_054177405.1. Classification (NCBI taxonomy): domain Eukaryota; kingdom Metazoa; phylum Chordata; class Mammalia; order Carnivora; family Phocidae; genus Leptonychotes; species Leptonychotes weddellii. The sequence goes on along the minus strand of NC_138371.1, from coordinate 123,117,969 downwards.
GTACAACACAATGATGGCAGCAAGTTCAGTCTTGATATCCATATTCTTCATCATCCACAAAAGGGAGACAGAGAGAGAGAGATTTCCTATGTCCTCGAAGCTCCTAGTAAATAAGTATCACATTGATTCGACAACCTATGAACCAACCCCTGGGACTAAGGGAATGTCATACACTGAATGGCTCAGAACCAGGTTGTCTGAAGCAACAATTGTGGGAGCAGAGGAAGCAAGGCAAGACCTGGATTTGTATAGCATTTGCTAATGTCAGTGCCATAAATGATTTCACCAGAGCCAATATGGTGAGAGGAAGAGAGAGAATAAAAAAACTAAGAAGAATGCCAGCAATAATGTCAAAGAGAAGGAAGAAGTAGCAGTTTGAAGGTCCTGGGGGAAAAATAATACCTTTTCCTGATTGTACGCTACTGAGGTTAAGTCCATCACTGGGCTAACCCATCCCTCCACCCCCCTCCATGTGAATATATAACATACCATTTTTATAATAGAAAAAAGTGTTAAGTTCTTAATATTATGTGCCAAAACAAAACCAAAGTACATCAAGAAACAGATGCCAGAATTCAGCACTTCCACTATAGTTCTCTATTTAATTATGTAGAATCAATCAGCAAGCATTCCTCTCATGCAAAGGAATAGAATGAAATTGTTTAGTAAAGGAAATGGCTGCTTTTCCCCATAAATTTGCTTTTCTGCAATAGTCATGCAAATATTCATTGATTACCCTTTATCTGCCATAATAGTTTTCATGAATTGTTCCAAAACAGTTTTGTTGACATTGATCTTAATAATACTCCAAAATTTTAATTGTAATAAAAATCATCAAAATGAGGGTATATTTTACAGATTAATCATCTTACTTACTCAGCTATCATGTGGTACTTAGAGCTGCAAGTCATGAAAGACTGGGAAAAAAAAATGATGAAGTTGATGGACCAGTAAAACTACCTATTATGTTAGGAACTTAAACTATCAAAAATTAAGTGGTTCTCCTTGCTTAAAAAATTATGTCTGAGTGGGAGATGAAATGAAATAAGGCAGAAATTCATCTTTCCTCTTCTGTCCCTCATTCATAAACCTTTTTATTAATTTCAAAATGGAAAGTATGAAAAATTAATGAGATTTTTGCCTGAAGCATATCCCTCTAAGTTTACATCTATTTAAATTAGAAATTCACCAAAATGGTGTGTGCTTTTCTAGTTACTCTTAAAAAACAATTCAGTAACCTCCAAAAAACAATCTCAAAAGATAAATCATACAAATATATTTAAGAAATAAGTATCTGAGTCTGTATTTTTTTCCCCTTGAATCTTTTTTTCAAATCAAAAGCTTCAGATGAAGTTGTTTTTTTTTTTTAAGCCCATTCAAGTATGTGTGCTTATCTCTGTATCTAGCATAAGACCATATTATTTGGTCATGTCAAAAAAGCAGCAATTATAGGACCATGACACTGAAATTCATGTGCCATAACACATATGTCTGAAGGATGTACAGTGGCATGACCTTGAGAATAGATGGTTTTTCGCACCAGATATATGTCTTCCATACTAGATTAATTACTCCTTGAAGCAAAGGAGCCTTGAGGCAAAGGATCTTCTTTGTGTCATCGGCGCCTTTATGTATTGATGGACATATCATAGATTTTCAGAGAGTATTTGTTGAATAAATAAGTCAGCAATTAAATGAAGCTCTGCTTTGCCCCATGTCTCAAATTCACTAATCCAGAAACCAATATAAACTTAAATAAGCAGAGATGTAAAGCATAATGCGGGACAGAGTCACACAGTAGCTTCTCAAGTACATCCATTCTCAAAACCTCAAAGAGACCACTTTCTAAGTCAAGAAAACCATGGCACATTACTGGAATCTAATGAATCTAATGCCTAGCTCAGGCATCCAGGGGCCCTCCCAGCGAGCTATGAAGACAAGCACCAGGTGTCCTTTTGGAACCCTGAGTCCTGAGTTATGGTGCCCCTCTGTCAATAGATTCTGCCTTATCTAGTCCTACATTCCTCTCCTCCCAGGACTAACATTCTCAAGATCTGCCCCTTCAAGTGTTCCCCCAGTTCCTCTAGGTTCTCTTAGCCAGATTCTGAAATTCCTTTGTGAGGACCATTTCTTCCTGAAGCCAGACCTATATTTCCCCATTCAGGCTGAGCAGAGACCTGAATCTGGTTATTGGCCTAAAGGCCATGAGAGAGGCTAGGAGTTGTACTGCTGAGTACAGGCTCACCTGAGGCTTTGCATGGTACCCAGGCTATTGCGGGAGCAGGGGAGGAGGGGTTCCTTTGGAAAGGGAGAAGGAGCTGCTTCTGCCAAATAAGGATCCTGAGCAATTGGGAATTTAAAATTACTTATTGCTTGCCTCAAAGTCCCCAACTTTTCCTATCAGGGTCCTAACATTGACATAGGTAGACCTGTTGAGGTGGTGCATATAATGTCTTATACTTCTACCACCCTTAAAATTAAATCCAGAGGTTGATTTTCAGCACAGTCTTTATGGTAGCTGCTTTAAAGCAGCTTTAGGAACACACTGACTTGCAGAACATGACTTAAATGTGTCTATGATTCTGTTTACAAACCAATGCCATCAAAACAAGATACCCCATGCCACAATCCTTATAGATTTTCTTTCTCCCATAACAACCATGTGCATCAGCAATACGTCTTCTAACTGCACTTCACAATAAACCACAAGTGAAAATTTTAGTAATTGAGATGTGTGTTAAGCAGAATGCCCCCCCAAAGATGTCTATATCCCAATCCCAGAAACTGTGAATGTTACTTTATATATTAATAAGAGATTTTGCAGCTGTGATCAAAGTTAAGTATGTTGAAATGGCGAGATTATCCTGGGTTATCAGGTGGACCCAATCTTGATCACATGACTCCTTAAAAACACAACATTTCCTATCTGGGTTAAACAAAGAGATATGATGGAAGAAGGGTCAGAGAGATGCTGTGTGGCTGGCTTTTGAATATAGAGGAAAGGTCCTCAAGCCAAGGAATTCAGGCAGCTTCTAGAAGCTGGAAAATGTAAGGAAATGGGATTCTTCCTAGACCCTCCAGAAGGAACATGGACCTACTGACACCTTGATTTTAGCCCAGTGAGACCTGTGTTGGACTTCTAACAGACTTCAAGAAAAGAAATCAATACATTTGTGTTGTGTTAAGCCACTAAGATTATGGTAATTTGTCACAACAGCAATAAAAATCTAACTCAGGATGCTGCTGCATGCCAGGGTTATTAACAGTCTACTTACTGCCAGCAATGGAGCTCATATGGCTTCCAGACAGACAGGCAGGCAATTTTTTTTTTTTTTGTCTCTTAGCACTGATAAGTTTTTATTTTTATTTAAATTCAATTAGCCAACATATAGTACATCTTTACTTTCAGATGGAGTTCAATATTTCATCAGTTGCATGCATATAACACCTAGTGCTCAACACATCACATGCCCTCCTTGATGCCCATCACCCAATTACCCCATCCCACCCCCAATGCCCCTCCTGCAACCCTCAATTTGTTTCCTATAGTTAAGAGTCTCTCGTAGTTTGTCTCCCTCTCTGATTCCTCTCCATTCCATTTTCCCTCCCTTCCCCTATGACCCTCTGTGCTGTTTCTTATATTCCACATGAGTGAAACCTATGGTAATTGTCTTTCTCTGATTGACTTATTACGCTCAGCATAATAGCCTCCAGTTCCATCCACATCAATGTAAATGGTAAGAATTCATCCTTTCTGATGGCTGAGTAATATTCCATTGTGTGTATGAATGTGTATGTCTTCTTTGGAGAAATGTCTGTTCATGTCTTCTCCCCATTTATTGACTGGATTGTTTGGTTTTTGTGTGTTGAGTTTGATAAGTTCTTTATAGATCTTGGATACTAGCCCTATATCTGACATGTCATTTGCAAATACCTTCTCCCATTCCATAGGTCGTCATTTAGTTTTATTGACTGTTTCCTTTGCTGTGCAGAACCTTTTATCTTGATGAAGTCCCAGGCTTTGTTTCCCTTGCCTTTGGAGACATGTCTAGCAAGAAGTTGCTGCAGCTGAGGTCAAAGAGGTTGCTGCCTGTGTCTTGATGGATTCCTGTCTCACATTTAGGTCTTTCATTCATTTTGAGCCTATTGTGTATGGTGTAAGAAAATGGTCCAGTTTCATTCTTCTGCATGTGGCTGTCCAGTTTTCCCAACACCATTTGTTGAAGAGACTGTCTTTTTTCCATTGGACACTCTTCCCTGCTTTGTCAAAGATTATTTGACCATAGAGTTGAGGGTCCATTTCTGGGCTCTCTATTCTGTTCCATTGATCTATGTGTCTGTTTTTGTGCCAGTACCACACTGTCTTGGTGATTACGCTTTGTAATAAAACTTGAAGTCTGGAATTGTGATGCCACCAGCTTTGGTTTTCTTTTTCAACATTCCTCTGGCTATTCGGGGTCTTTTCTGGTTCCATACAAATTTTAGGATTATTTGTTCCAGCGCTGTGAAAAATGGTGGTGGTATTTTGATAAGGATTGCACTGAATGTGTAGATGGCTCTAGGTAGCATAGACATTTTAACAATATTTATTCTTCCAATCCATGAGCATGGGATTTTTTTTTCATTTCTCTGTGTCTTCTTTGATTTCTTCCATAAGTGTTCTGTAGTTTTTAGAGTACAGATCTTTTACCTCTTTCGTTAGGTTTATTCCTAGGTATCTTATGGTTTTTGGTGCAATTGTAAATGGGATCGATTCCTTAATTTCTTTTTTTCTGTCTCATTGTTAGTGTATAGAAATGGAACTGATTTCTGTGCATTGATTTTATATCCTGCCACTTTGCTGAATTCCTGTATGAGTTCTAGCAATTTTGGGGTGGAGTCTTTTGTTTTTTCCACATAAAGTATCATGTCATCCAGATAGGCAATTCTACTTCATAATCAGTCCTGAGGGTCAGCTTTATAGGTCCACTCTTGCTTCAATTACCTCCCCTAGAAAACATAGCCTGTGGCAAAATTTATATGCCAAGGCTTTATGGGAAAGGGCAATTCCAGGACAGCAAGATTAAAGGGAAAGAATCAGTGGGGTATCCCTGATTGAGCCACAGCTTCACCAGAAAACAGAGCCAGTTGCTTGGTCATGTGGCATGACTTCCAGACAGGCCCTGTGAAACCACCCCACCTCAGAAGAGTCCACCAGAGGAAGAAAGGGAGATGAATTTATATTTTTATTTATTTATATCTTCCCTCACACTTCTAAGATGTTTACCCACTAGACTAGCCACAAGAAAATCCAGGTCCCATATGACATGGTGGGTGCTTCACATGAGTCAGGAGTAGTGGGAGGGCCAGGTCTCGCAAGGTCTGTTGGCTGAACGCCAGATTGATGCAGCTCCTGCCAAGGCAAGCTCCTGCCATGGCAGAGGCCAGCCCTCACCAATGGGATGGAGGAAGGACTGAGACAGCCAGGGATGGAAGGAGATGAGGGGCTTTCCACTGAGCAGGTAACTAAGGACCTGGGGGATGGGGAGCAATGAGGATCTAAGGGGGCACACAAACTAGGTCTGATATAACAGTTTAAAGGTTTTCATAACGTGAGACCTCAAAAATTTGAAATCTAAGACAAACAGGCAAAAGAGGCAAAATTCCTATTTTTATAAGTTTCCTAAACACAAAATTTCACCAGTACACGTGTATACACACCCTAATCCAAAATTACTGTGTGTTAGTAAACAAATTGTAGGCTTGATTCACTGTACTCAATGGATTTTTGGACTGCCTTAGGTAAGTTCCTCTTTTCTGAGTTCCTGTTACTAAAAACAGGAATAGCATCTGTACTAGATTAGCACTGATTTTCGTGGGCAATCCTGACATTGGACTAGAGCAGATATCTCACCTAGGTCTTATTAGAAGGTCTGGGCCAGCTATCTATCCATTGTGCCCTTTGATTCCGGGATGTCTTAGCAGTCAGTGATGCCACCAGTGATCTTAGGTCTGGCTCTGGGTAGCTCCGTCCATGGAGCAGTGTTCTTCAACAAACATGCCTAATAACATTCCTCCATGATTTCTGCCTGCATGCTTTCTTACGCACACACTCCTTTCCTTATTGACCTTTTAACTCTAAACTATTTTCATATCATGGATATACTTGTTATTACAATTAACTTAGTAACTTTTCATATCATGGATATACTTGTTACTACAATTAACTTAGTAACTATTTTCATATCATGGATATACTTGTTATTACAAATAACTTAGTATGTATAGTTACTAAAATCAAAATGAGTTCCGATGAAGTTCACAGCACACCATCCCTTTTTTTTTCCCCTGCTGGCTTTTGCTGGGTTTGAATTCCAGGAAAAGAAATCCAGGGTAGATCAAAGGAATCACTTCAATTACTGATTCTGAGGCTGACAAACACTGGTGAGGAAAGTTATGGGTCACCCTTTCTGTAAATATCCAAACTGCCTAAAGGAATCAACTGTCTCCCTGTGTAGGGTAGTGTGAGAGTCGCTATAAGTCTCCAAATTAAAAACAAAAAAAAACCAGTGGATTAGCTGACCATACGTCCTCATAAATTTAGGAGTCTAGGGATTTAATTCAAGGTCTCTTTGCACCCTTAGTTCAAACCTATGAAGCTGCCTAACAGTTTTCTCCCTGAGCAGCTCTGCTTCAGCCTGCTGGGCAATGTCCAGGGAATGGAGCCCCAAGACCACAGAGAGCTGGTCCTGTCCAACTAACTTCATGGCTCCAGGAAAATTCATAAAAATAATCGGTGACAACAAGAGTGTTTTTATAAGAGCTATTGTTGTAAATGTTGTTAAATGTACTCAAGTATCAAAAGCAGCTTCAGTACTTTCATTTTAAGTAAAATATAGTCAATGAATTGAAATGGTAATAGCTTGTCAGGATTCTTGAAATAAATGGAGCCTGGTAGATAAATTGCTTTATGTGGAAATTACTTCATAGTCTACTCTGATACACACTGTTTTTGAACATGTGGAGCAAGATTCAATAAAGTTAACTCTAATAGGATCTGACATCCTACGTTTTCTTGGTGGTTCTTAAAGTTTGGTAGGCTTAAGAATTGCCTGGGCTGATTGTTAAATAAGCCCATCCTGGTTCCCACTCCAGGAGATTTTGAATTAGTAGATCTGAGATGGGACCTAGAAATCTGTCTTTTTAACAGGCATCCCCTCCCTTCAGATGATTCTGACACAAGTGGTTGACAAAGCATTCTTTTAAAGTAACCAGTATGCAAGTCTGTTGCTTGACTCCTACTCTGAAATCTCAATGTGTCCAATGGCCCAGCAAAGAATGCGATGAGGAATGTGGTAGGTTGTAAGCATTGTATATCAGACACCTCTTACTGATCTTCTTGGGTCACTTGTCACCAGTACTTTTTTTTTTTTTAATAATTTTTTTTTTAAAGATTTTATTTATTTGAGAGAGAAAGAGAATGAGAGACAGAGAGCATGAGAGGGAGGAGGGTCAGAGAGAGAAGCAGACTCCCTGCTGAGCAGGGAGCTCGATGCGGGACTCGATCCCGGGACTCCAGGATCATGACCTGAGCCGAAGGTAGTCGCCCAACCAACTGAGCCACCCAGGCGCCCTGTCACCAGTACTTTTGACCTAGCAGCCAGTGGACCATTCTTCACAGACTTTTGCCAATTTGATGGGGCTTACAATCTATCAGGATTTCATCTCATGTCTGTGTCTCCCATCCTCACCTCCTGTCCCAGGGCTTCACCATTGCTAGAGGTATGACACAATGTGGGACTCACTGGCACCCACATGTAACCTATAAGTCCCAAGGGAATAAATGTCCCATGAAGCAAAACTTTGATCTAGGGAGATGGAGAGAGGTTTCCATCCTCCCCCAACGGACAATCCCAAGAAGCAGCCATTTACATGGCGTCTTGGAAGATGGTTCCATTGAGATTGAATAATTATCACACTTGATACATCAAATGGCTCTTTCATTCCCTTTTTCTCCTTGTCCCTCATACGTGCTCGATGGTATTGCACGCATTGATAACGTAAGAGCACATAAGCCTTTGCCTCCAGCTCTGCTTTCTGGGGAACCTGGGCTAAGATATATAACTTCATAAGTCATATATTATATAACTTATATAACTTAAATAATTTAATTGTACTGTAGAAAAGAACTATGAATCCATGAGCTCCTCTGACCTGACATATTCCTCCCTCATTGAAGATTGCTGAGATCTCTGAACTTCATACAAAATATCTCCATGAGGGACAAAGGGGTACTGAAAAGCCACTCCACTTATAGAAGCATGTATCTTTGATCTTGTGTGTATCATTTTCATTACTTGCTAGCTAGAACCCTAGCCAAGCCTAATATAAGTTGTCATTTTCACCAATCCCAAGCTCTGGACTGACCAAATTTTTATAGTCTAGCATGACTCAACTGGGTTACATAAAATTTAAATATAAGAGTTATCTGTTCAATGAGAATGCAATTTGGGTTAAACATTGAGAACTTTTAACCTAACAAAGCTGAGTTCCATTTCTCTGCTGTATCCTTTTTGTGACCTACACTAGGACATCACATTCACCACATTCTAGTCGATAGAAGTGATCCACCAGTGTAGCTTACATTCATAATCATATGGCGGGGGTGGGGGGAATTAGCCTTCCCCTTTTGCATGGAAGAATATAAAAAAATCTGCAGACCTACAGAAAACTACCACCTGGTTTTGCCCTGGAAAGGTTCACTAGCACATTCATATACCAGAATCCCTAGTTAAGCTGCTACTTCTTGAGGATAGAATTATGACCATCACTTCCTACTGTACGTGTAGACCACAAACATATGCTAAATAAACTCAAAAGAAAAAAAATATTATCTTCATGGCTCCCTGCACTTTAGTTATTTCAATCATTTCTAAAACCAGGTATTTACTCATATTAAAGGTCTCAACTGGCATACCAGGTGGAAAATTGAGGCAGTTAGATGAATAATTCAAGCAAAAAGCCCTTCCACTTCAATTACTTCAAAACATCATGCAGGAATTTTTGCCTATAGTGAGATTTTTTTCTTTCCCTCTAGAGGCAGCAGACTTTCTCCTAAAGTTCTTCTCAGTGTCAACTTCTAGTTTCTCCCCAATGGTTCTGAGCAACTCACAGAAGCAATTTGTCACCAATCTTTTTTACTGAAGGTAGAAGGCACTGCTGTAGTCTAAACTAGTCCCAGGTGAGCAGTATGTTAACAAGCACTAACTTCTTCATTAACTTCAAACAGGCTGTCATTCCTGGAACTTCCAGGGAGTTAGAACTACTGTGTCTTAGCAATAGAATCAGGAACCAATTGAAAATTTACAACAAAGAAAGCATCAGGCGTAGGAAGTCAAACATATATGCTTTAGATGTATTGTACCTGAGGTCAAAACAAGATTTAAAAAAAAAAAAGAGTCTCCCACCCTTCCAGAGGAAGTGATGCATATTCCTAACTACATTAAAAAAAAAAAAAAAAACTTCTGCCAAAATTCTTCCATTCACTCCATAAGATAAAAAAAAAAGTCAATATGCTCTCCAAAGGAAAAGAACCTGAGGCATAATTTATCCAATCTGCACTATCTAGTTATAGCCAACATTCAAACTGACTTTCAAGTGATAGTAAACCTTTTATTATATATGGCAATGGTTCAAGAGTATAAATTCAGTCTCTTTGAAGAGACTTTTATTCCCCTTACCATAAACTCATCCTTTTCTAACTTAAAAATATGCCATTTTGATTACATAGGAAGTGACTGTGAAAAGTCAGGTTTTGCCTATTTTTGTAAACTGAAACCTCCTAGGACACAAATTGCCAGTGCAGCCCACATGTGCTGTGCTAACAAGAGACCTGGCCTAGCAGCAAGAGAGGAACATCACTGAGACACAGCTAGAGAGCTACGATGATAGTGGTTACTAAGAAACAAAGCAAAATGCATCTGGTCTTTTTTTCTTACGACTCCCACCACTGTGATAGTTAGGAGAGATGCACTCATTTCTTTTATTAGCACTTAAAATGAGTAGGTGACACATTACTGAATTTACCTGCTAGAATATAGGATTCATCATTATCTAAGATGCCAAGACTATGATCTAATGGCAAATGGGTAACTCTGGCTTTTTTAAGCCACATCTTATATGCTAGCCATTACAGCGCTAGTAAGATATACAGGGGCTTGTGCACAGAGGCTGAGATTAGATATGGATAGAATTCCAGGGTCCTAGGGGATAGAGCAAAAGTAAAACCAGAGACGGTGTAAAATGAGACTCCAGCTTAATAGCAAAAGAGATTTACAAGTACAAAAAGGGCCAATGGTCTGGGTTACGTCAGACCCACAGAATTAACAAGGCAGAAGGAAAGGACGGTGGAGCCAGAGAGCACACCTGTGAGACCAGGTAAGTTTGCACTGATACCACTCTAGTGTGGCTAGCTTGTTTTCAGCCCCATCCCTGACAGACTTAGAGAAGTATTCTATGCTGGGGCATCTGAGAACACCCATTTTTATGTTTCTAAATTGTCACACATGCTTCATCACTCTGCCACTGTAAAGGTTTCTATCCAGGACTATACAAAACTGCTGTCCCCGGAGGTCTTTGAGAATGAGAAAAATACCCATCAGTCAAAGAGAAGTAGAAGTGACTAGATGAATTCACAGACCCCTCCAGGTTTCCGCTAATAGGCCTCAAATGGAATAATCCCCCCTAAACCACTGCATGGGCTTTGCAACTGAAAGCTTTCTTGACTGCAACAAAGCTGCAGATCAATTTCACCCACACGAAAAGTAAAATAACCAAAGGACATCAGAGAGAAGGGAAGCACGGAGAATTAGAACTAGCAGCTTCCAAAATTAAGTGATGAGTATTTAGGGATTCTTAGAAGATCAGTTTGAGAGCTGTCAAGGATTCATTCATTTGGTCATCATCTGTTTGTCAAGAACCTTGTTGGGTATGGAGAAGAAAAGATGAAATTCATTTATGATCTTCAGGAGCAGAAACAGAGACTTTACAACACAGCGGGTCACTTGGTATAACACTGAGCATATGCTGGAGGTCATGGAGGGACAAACGCCTGGTAAAATGTCAGTGGACTTCATGGAGGAGGTGGCTACTGAACTCGGTCTTAACTATGGAAGAGAAAATGGGTAATCCAGGAAAAAGAGCTGGAAGTTGATAGGTCTATCATAGTAAAAGTTCTCTAACAAAAAAGTCTTCTCTAACAAAGATTGCACGTGGGAACCAAACAAGGTCAGCTACTTTCCTGAAAGTGAACTATTTTAAATAAGAACAAAACTCGGGGCTTTCAAACAGAAGTTTCTGGCACACCAAAGGGGCAAAAGACATGGTTTTGTTTTTGTTTTTTTTTCCTTTAACATCTCCAGTCAGTAATGTTGGAGAAATTTGCCTTTCAACTCATTAAATGTTAAAATTAGTATTCACACTTTTGTAAGTAAAAGGCTGATATTTGGTGTTTCTCTGATTTTAAGACATGGATAATTGTTAAACAAGGATGATTGTGTTAATTGTGTTAATTTAGAATCTTAAATATGATTAATAATTAACATCAATAATATTACTTCACAAAAACCACTTCGGAGTGAGTGTTCCTTGCTGTGGTGGGTCTCAGGGGAGTTTGCCTCCTTGCCAATCTCTGGCAAATGTGAACAATGGCAAGCAGATACCACCATCTCATCTCTCTGGAAGCCTTCCCCACCATCAAGAGGGGGAGCACTCAATCCTGGCAGAGCCTCTGATGGGTCTGCAAATAAAAAGCAACAGGAAACAGCATCCTTACATGAGAAGGGCATAAGACTCTGCTTTGTTATAATTTGCTGCTATGAGCAAAAACATGCATCTTGAATTTGAACAGAACTTGAACCAAAAAATGACATTTTGTCCTGAAAACTTTATCTGTCATGAAAACTAACATAATGATCCTGGTTGGATCCTGAACAGCAACACCAACAAAAAGATACAGATATTGGGACAATTGGAGAAATTTAAATTACAGATTAATCTTGTATTGATGTTTTATTTCCTGGTTTTGATCACTGTACTGTCACTGTGTAAGAAAATGTCTTTATTCATAGTAATTACACATTAATGAATTCAGGGGCAAGTGACAGGATTTCTGCAACTTATTCTCAAATGGTTCATAAAATAATATATAGATAGTAATACATTATATGTTAATTGAATTTAAATAAAAATAAAAAATAAATTCTGATAAAAATAAATATATATAGATATATATCTAAAGATATAGATATAGATAGAAAATGAGAAATGATAAAACAAATGTGGCAAAATATTAGCAATTGGTAAAAACTGGGGTGAAATGTATGCAGGAGTTCTTTGTACTGCAGTTACAACATTTCTCTCAGTTTGAAAAATATTTCAAGATAAAATTTAAAAAGAGTTTTTCCTCTCTACCCCTCCCAGAGTGCTGACCAACTTATTGCCTGTTCCCTATCATCACACTGTCTTCCTCCCATACTCCCTCCTTTCATGTGATCTGAGTTATCACTTGGGGAGCACTTACATCACAAACACTATGTTGGGAACTCTGAAGGAAATACAGAGTAGTGAGATGAAAGCCCTACAAGTGTGGACACACATAAAGGAGAAAGAAACTCCTATGAGCAAAAATGTGCCAGGAAGGACAGAAGAGGAAATCAGAAAGCACTGGGGCTGGTTTAGGCTACAGAAGCCTTTGTGTAGAGGACATCTGATCTGAGGTCAGCTATGAGCACAGGTGGGATTGTCACAGGATAACCCTGGAGTGCAGGACAAGTGGCAGAAGGCAAAGGGGGTAGTTGGAATGTCATGAGTAAATCTCTGACACAATAAGGGCAAGGTGGGTTCCATCTGGGAATGTGCTGGGGAATGAAATAAGGTTAGAAAGGAAAGACAGGGTCAGATGTCAAGTGGCCTTAAATGACAAGAGAAGTATTTTGAATTTTATTTTAGACAATAGCAAGTTAAGATTTTTGAGAAAGTAGTTATTTCCCTCTGACTGGGAACCGATGTCTTGAGTATCCTTTGTGGAATTTTACTTCATACATAGTTAACATTTAATAAATAGTGGTGGTGTAATATTTGTAATAAAGTTAACATTTACAACCTATTTATTAATTTTAATAAAATTTAATAATATTAATTTTATTCAAACTCAAGTCTCAGAGATTTATGTCATTAAAATATGAAATCAATTTTGAAGTGGAAAAAATTGTTGGGTACCTCCCATATACCAAATGTTTTACATATTCTCTTATTTAACCTGCCCAATTTCTACATTTAATAAGTAGAACCAAAAAAATTAGGTTAACACCCAAAATTATAGTTAGTAGACAAGTGAAGATTCTTTGGTTTCAAGCACTAAAAATAACACATCTAATTCAAGCAGGAAGATGGGGAATAATGTAAGAACTGAAGGGAAAGTTTGGAAATCAAATTCAGAAATTTTAGTTAAGAACCAAAGCAGTGGCTACTGAGATCAATTTACACCAGCTATTTTTAATCTCTTGGTCACTCTACCCTAATATAAGTTCTAGGCAGAAATCATTCACAGTCATCCTTAAGTAGGGGAAGGTAGAGCATCCCAACTGTTACTCTCATCATATTGTATCCATGGGACTATAAAAACAGAATGTTTTCAGAGGCTGTGGTGGCCATGGATGAGAGCCACTCATATCTCCTGCTACAAGAACATCTCCTGGCCAACAGCTGAGCATGGTGGGGGTAAGACGTATGGAATAACAAGGAGCCATTCCAGCAAGACACAGGAGTCCTCCAATGGCCACCTTTAGCTTGAAGACTCCCCAAAACCTAGCCAAACTTTTCTTTCAACGCTGCAGTTCAAGACTTCCCACACAACCTTCCTTCCCTCTTTCTCCAGGTGTCAGACCTGCCTCTGATCTGAAAGTCAGCTCTTCTCCACCTGCCCCAGCTCCTTCTCCCAATAAATCTCTGAACATCTAATCCTGTCCTGGCATCTGCTTCTGAACAGACTAGAACTAATGCTGCAATAAAAACAAAACTTGAACTCTAGCCTATGTGAACTCAAGCCTATGTGACCTCAAATCTATGTTTTTTCCACTATCCTCACAGGAATAGTTGTAGGCAGGAGAAAAGTGGTTACCCAAATATGAAAGATAAGACCCCACTCTCTTTTAGGTGACAAAATAGAGAGTAGATTTATCCATAATACTTAAAAAAAAAAACAACTAGCAATGAAGGGGTGCCTGGGTGGCTCAGTTGGTTGTACGTCTGCCTTTGGCTCAGGTCATGATCTCAGGGTCCTGGGATCAAGCCCCATGTCGGGCTCTCAGCTCAGCAAGGAGTCTGCTTCTCCCTCTCTCTCTCTCTCTCCCTTTCTCTCTCAAATAAATGAATAAAATCTTTAAAAAAAAAAAAAAACTAGCAATGAAATTCACAAAAAAAATAAAGAACAGGTAAGGGGTAATTTTTATATTTCCCAAATTACATGACTCTTTGGGGGATTGTTTCAAAGTGCCAAGTTCCACTGGGATGTATGAAATCTACAATGACTTACCCCTACTCTCCTGGCTGCCTGCCCAGTGAAAATTCTCTTCCTGTACTTGGTAACAGGGAAAGAAAAGAGTCCTGATCTCTCTCTCCCAAGCTAGCTTCCCAAACTGGAAACAGTTACAAGAAACCCCACTGAGGACAGAGAAACAAAATGGCAGGTATCAGGCAGCCTCAGCCCCGCTGCCACTGTCAAGTCAAGGTGAAGGTGAAAACTATCTTTCAAAGAGAACCAGTGTATTGTATCTCCAACAGTCCAACCAACCCCAGTGAGAACACAGCACCAAGAAATGCAGAGACGTCAGTCAGAAAAAAACCAATACCTTATCATTTAGCTCAGCAGTGTGAAAGCCCCCAGAGGAGAAAATTATCTTTTATTGGTCAACTGGGAACTACACTGAAGTGAGACATTTTAATTTGTCATGCTTTACCACAATACCTGTAAAAGATATTTTTATATTACTGGGGCTGTGTTTGAGGAAAACTTAAGGTATTCATAACAACAAAATAAGAATCTAGAAGTCTTAGGAAAAAACCTCGATTGAAATCAAGAACCTTCTGTCCACCCATCTATATAGTATTTACTGAATACTTCCTAAGTAGATAGCTGCATAGACTTTCTTAAAAAAAAACAAACAAAAAAACTATAATTCAAATAAAGACATGGGGAATGGTAAATGGAACTAACATTACATAAATGTGTGCCAGACAAGATATATACATATGAGAATTTCATAGCAGTATGGAACGAGAGGTCTCCTACACGGAGACATTGACAATTAAGTGCAAAACAAGGTACATGGATAGATAGGTCTTAAAGGATTGTACTGGGCTCAGCAGCAGAAGCAGCACCTGGGAACTTGTCAGCAATGCAAAATCACCGGCACCCCCGCAGGTCTCCTGGATACTCTAGAAATGAGGCAGAAGTCTGAGTTTTTACAAGCTCTCTGGGTGATTCTGATTTTGGGGCACACTGAAGTTTGAGAACCACTGGTAAAAACAATGACTCGGAGACTCCATTCAGAAGGTGGATGGCTGAAGGCAGAACTGGTCAGAGAAGACTTCTCAGGATCTAAGTCAGACCTGGAAAATGGGTACGAGAGGGGAGGAAGAGGCACCAAAGCAGGGTGGAGCTGTATTGTACACATCCTACTGAATCCTTGACACGGTTCTCCCCTGGGGCTTGAAGGCTTCGTGTTGATGACAGGGGCAAATCCTTTCACTTTAACTACGTGTGGTCTTATCCACTGGATAACCCAGTCTAGTCCTGGGCCCTGATACTTATCCAATTTATGCTCTTAGTTAAAACAGTTCAAGCAGTCCTCAGAGTCTTAACAAGATGACATTATTAATTCCTCACCCTACAGATGAAATTCTCTCCCCAGCCAGCCCCTTTCAGATTATTGCTACCTTGGTTATCTTTCAAAGTTGTGTCAGTATCTCTTGCTCTCCCTCGGACAAATGGAAGTGAATTTTAAAAGGAAAATGTCCTGAAGTATAGAAAATAGAGAGCATGAACTTTAATCTACCATCCCATAGAGAATTGCACATTTTGAAGGATTATTTAAAACTTGGATGGCAGCTTGTTCCACAGTTGCAGCTGCAACTTAATAACCAATCACAGCAAGCCCTCTGTAGAAATTTCTAGCAGTTTTGCAAATAGTTCGAAGGCTCATCAACCTGCTTCTCAAAAATGCCTCTTTTCCCAGCAAAATTTGCATTTCATCTGCCAATGCCCTACCCTCCTACACACCCATATTTCTTTCTACCGCTCCTCAAGATCCCAAGTATGGTGAGAATGAGTTACAGTTAAAACTATGCACTGTGACAGAAACAAGTCTTCCATTCCAAGCCACCCAGGGAAATCTGATAAAGATTGCCCACTTCAAGCAGAGCACACTATTCTTCTCATTTATTCATTCAACAAACATCTGTGAATACCTCCTGTTGGAAGAGGCAACCCATCCCAGGGTCCTGAACATTCTGTGTGTTCTTGCTTACTGTGACAGACTGCAAGTGTCCTCCATCTCCTGATACTGAAAAAGATGAAGGTGTGGCCAAGTGTAACTACCATGTAACTGTTGTTGCCCCAGGGAGGGGAATTAGCTTGTTTCTTGCTGAAATATTTACTGTTTGCTCAGAAAGGTGCTGGGCATTAGGTCTCGGGTTCCTCCACTGCAATGTACACAATGTGTAGCACCCATTAAACTCATCATGCCCCATAAGGGAGTCAGAGCTGGGGAACTGGTCCCACCTTGCTAATGCTCCTGCTGTTTGCTCTGCTATGAGTAATAAACCATGTTGTATTGATCCCTTAAGTCCTGTTGTCTACTTTTGGTTCCTAGAGAGTAGCAATGGGTTTGCTCCTTGCCATCCTTTATGAGATTGGGGTTTGTCTTTGACACCCACTATGTTCTAGAACCTGGGATAGTCACTGTTGCCCAGCATCCCAGCATAGAAGGACCACAAACTCTGCACTCTCAGCCCCTCAAAGCACCACAAGGGATGCTTGTATGGGACTTAGACTAATAGAAGATATTTTCTGAATCTTCAAGCAAGGTCTTATGAAAACATAAGCCCAAAAGAAGAACAACTTGGTGTCTGGCTGATGGAAATACCATCAGCACAGTGATCACTCAACATCTGGTAGGCCATGAGGACTGAGTGACTGGTGGTGGGGCACAAACAGTCTGGCATAAAGTGGAGGTCCAGCTGTTAAAACTTTCACTCCTGGTGAACTGGGACTATGTACAGGAAATCCATTAGCAGGCAAGATGTAGGAGGTATATAGAGAAATCTGAGATGTATAGAAAAAACAGGAGCCATAGGATAGTGGCACTGGATGATGATCAATCAGCATCATTGGTGCTGTGCAGAAAGAAAAAGAACACCTGAAAGCCAAGGATGAAAGCCTGAGGGCCTCTTTGTCAGATACAGAGAAACTCTCATGTCCTGTAACAGAAAAGTCTGAGTGCTGAACTCCAAAGATGATTAAGGCCCAACCAAGGCAGGTCTGTTATGCCAGGGTCAGGCCCTGCTTGTAAAACCCTGGGATCCTAAACATGGGATAGGGACATGTGGGTGGATTCCCGTGAGGATTTTCACTCCCCAGACTAACGCTCTGAAAATACACACTTAGTCTGTCCTTCCCTGTTAAGAGCTGCAACACACTCCCCCGCCACCGTCACTGCGGGAGGACAACACAGAGGCCTCTCCCCAGCTAGGCAACATGTACCTCCCCCAGGGTCCACATCCCTCCTGGCCAGTATTAATATAGGAAAATATGGTACTAGCTAAGAAAGTGAGTCCTGGCCAAGATCCAGCTTATATTAGGTCCACTGAGTCCATAAACCCAAACAGTGGCTATTTCCCCAGTCCCAGAATATATATTTGGGATTGATATAGAGTCAATTCCCATTACTTGCAGTAGTTATCCTCTGTAAAGTCACTGCAAATGTTGAATTAGTGAATACTGAACCATCACTCCTCAGGAAAATATAGCACTAGGTTCCCACAAGTGTCTGGTCACAATATTTTCATCAACCAATCAACATATAAACTTAACTTATGTATGTTTCTGTTTAAAATACCTTATTTCATATATATTATTATTTCATTAACATTGAACTCAGTCAATAGCACTGTAACTCATGTCTGAAGGAAGCTTATCTAACATACACTTTCTCTGTAAGAGACATCACAGCCTTCTTGCTCTTAGGAACACTACACAGCCCTTCAGCACTACCTTTGGGCACCATTTTAAACGGTAAAGTCATCCCATAAAAGCACAACAGTGCAAAAACATGGTACTTTACAGACCACAAAAAGAACACTTACTTACAGTCTGAGAGTTCTAAGAAGAGAGAGCATCACCTTATTTAACCTCAGCTGTGACCATGCCTGTTGGGTGACTCAAATTTTTTACAACTCTGCCAATGTCCATTAATGACCATAAAAGCACCATGAGTGCTTGGTGTGCTTAATAAATTTTAGCAAGTAGGTGAATTTACAAATATGGAATACATGAATAATGAAGATTGACTGTGCATGATTAACGAATGGCATTATTTTTATAACCAAAGTTTAATTTGGTTAGCTATGTGCTAACCCATGCTTAGCTAACCCTTGTCTGAAGAAATCCTTGATCCCACACAGTTCTGCTCTGATTTGTAGGGAGAAAGCATAGGGAGGTAGCAACAGTTGGACCAGGTGCTTGCCTTGCAAATCTAAACCCTGCATGACAATGAAGACCCTTTCACCAGTTCAGATGTGAAAAACACCAGTTTTAAATGATGACTCTCCCATACACCCACCCTAACTAGTGAGAACTCACAACAGGCCTAATTTCTTTTTGCTTTCCCCACATCACTTACAACAGTTAGAACATGTGAAGCACAGAGGGTTTTAATCTTGGGACAGGACTTCCGCCCTAAGAGAATCAAGAACCCAAAGAGCTGACAAAGCTAACCTTGCATGTCTCCCAAGACAGGAACATCAATAAAACAGCCTGCAAAGGAGGATGCTGTTTGATGCAGCCAGGGAATTAAATCCAGGCACAGAAAGACCAGAAAATCTAACCTGAATCCTACCCAAAACATCTTGCTGAGACAGAGACTAATTTTGGCCTCCAAAGCATAAACTATTTACTATCTGGCCCTTTACAGAAAAAGTTTGCCAACCCCTATATTAGGTTATGCAGTCAATGATTTGGTAAATGCATTCTTTTCTATCTAATCTAGAAAAAAGAGCCAGAAAGAGTTTATATTTATCTGAAATGGACAAGAGGACACATTTACATTTTTGCCCTAGGCTATGTTAAGTCTCCTGCCCTCTGTCATAATAAAAACCAAAGAAATCTGGGCATCTTACCAAATATCACATTAATCCATAAAATCAATGATGCTATGTTGATCAAGCCAGATGAGCAAGAGAAGACCAGCATGCTAGATGGATATGGACTCCCGGACTTGAGAAATAAACTCAATGAAGATTCAGGGGCAAACCAATTCCAAAAAGACTTCAGAGGTTTAACGATAAGGAGTGTGCTGAGTCATTCCTTCAAAATAAGAATCAATTTCCTTGGTGTTAGTCATGATATCTCCCCTTTCATAATTTTATTAATTTCGGTCCTTTCTCTTTTCTTTTGGGTAAGTCTGGCCAGTGGTTTATTGATCTTATTAATTCTTTCAAAGAACCAGCTTCTAGTTTCATTGATCTGATCTGTGTTTCTAGTTTTTAATTCATTGATCTCTGCTCTAATCTTAATTATTTCTCTTCTAATGCATGGCTTAGGCATCGTTTGGTGCTTTTTCTCTAGTTCTTTAATGTAAAGTTAGTTGGTTTCAATAAATGGTGCTGGGAAAATTGGGCAACTATATACAGAAGAATGAAACTCGACCATTCTCTAACACCATACACAAAGATAAACTCAAAATGGATGAAAGACCTCCATGTGAGACAGGAATCCATCAAAATCCTAGAGGAGAAAAAAGGCAGTGACCTCTTTGACATTGGCCACAGCAACTTCTTTCAAGATACATCTCCAAAGCTAGTGAAACAAAAGCAAAAATGAACTTTGAGACTTCATCAAGATAAAAAGCTTCTGCACAGCAAAGAAAACAGTCAACAAAACAAAGAGGCAACCCAGAGAATGGGAGAAGATAGTTGCAAATGACACTACAGATAAAGGGCTGGTATCTAAGATCTATAAAGAACTTCTCAAACTCAACACCCAAAAAAACAAATAATCACGTCA
>NC_138371.1:123089154-123097149 GCF_054177405.1 Leptonychotes weddellii | reverse complement strand
AAAATAATAAAATAATAAAAAAGAGAGCCCAATTTGAACCAGCTTAAGTGAAAAGAGAAACTCATCAGAAAGACCCATGGAGTCTCACAAAAATCAAAGATGGAAACACAACTCCCAGAACATACCAACAGCCTGGAGCTCTGTAGGGAACCTGGAGGTCTCTCCACATCACTCCCTCTGTTTTCCTGGTGCATCTCCTCCCCTAGTCCCTGCCAACACAGACCGGCCTCCTCTGCTCCTCTAGACACATGGTGGCATGTGACCAGGATTTATACATTCCATCTCATATACCCAACAAGAAGCCCATCTCTCACCCTTATTTCCAAAATCAAAATTTCAAGGAAAGGACTGATTGACCAACTTGGATAAAACGTCCCAGACCAAGCAAACGTGGCAGGGAGTCAGGATCATGTAGAAATATGGTAACTCCTACCATAATCATGTGGACTGATGAGGGAAGAAGAAACTCGTGGAAAAGAGATGGTGGGTAACAATTTGATGGATGTCCACCACATGGCCTCACTTAAGCAATCCTTTGATCATAGTGAAAGCATCAGCTTTGGAGTTAAAAGGACTAGCTCCATCTTTACCAGCCATTTGATGCTGGGCAAGCCTCTGGCTTCTCATTTGCAAGTGAGGGTAATAATGCATACCTCATGGTATCACTGAGAGTATTAAGCAAGGAAGAATATGCAAAGCACCTTCAACACCACCTGACACACCAAAGTGTGGAATGCTTCTAATTTTATTTTGAAATCAAAACAATCACAGGAAGACTAAGAGTGCCTTGCATATACTGAATTGCTCTTGCTAAAGTGGAGATTTTCCTGTGCTATGCAGCCTGCTAATTTATAGCATTTCACTGCGCCATCTCATGCTTTCAAAAATTTGTTTAAAAAAATACGTATAAGTTACCTTCATGCTTTTTGCAAGAAAGTGAAAGGCAAGAGGGTAATATGCTGCAAATACCCAAACTAATCCCTCTCTGTGAAGCAGACAGTAGTAAACTTTGTCCTTAGGATGTTTGGATTTGTTAATCATGAGCAGTACGTGTGGACAGTTATCAGTGAGAAGCTATAAATAAGAAAGTTCTAAAGAGGGGCGTCTGGGTGGCTCAGTCGTTAAGCATCTGCCTTCAGCTCAGGTCATGATCCCAGGGTCCTGGGATCAGGTCCCGCATTGGGCTCCCTGCTCAGCGGGAAGCCTGCTTCTCCCTCTCCCTCTGCCTACCTGTGCTCTCTCTCTCTGTCAAATAAATAAAATCTTAAAAAAAAAAAAAAAAGAAAAGAAAAAATTCTAAAGAGGCCAAAAAGCTGATGAGAGTATAGGGGGACTTTCTTGTTGTCAGGAAAGGCAGGTGGGAAGTCCTTCTTTCTTTTTGTCTCTTTTCACAGAGCAAAGAGAACAATGTACTATTTTAGGAAATCCTTCTAGGCCTGATTTAACACCTTGAACAGTTGGCTTCATGTTATCAATATCAAGATGGTATTTTCAAAACACAAAGACAACAGATACTGGCTTTGATCACTATGTCAAGGCTTTGGGAAAGTGTCTTGTTAAAAGAAAAGCCCAGTCTCTTGCAGTTTATCTGTTTGACCTATCATGGTTTAGGATTCCCAGCACAGTGAGCATCTGGTTCATTACAATATAAGAAGGCCTGAGAAAGTGCTCCATCTATAGTGCTTGCTGGAAATCAGCAATGTGTGTCTAGAGTGTTCAGATTTAGAGCATTTTCCTTCTAAAAACGCATAAACAATAATCCCCATTTAATTAACACTTTATATGGAATAATTGTTCCTCAGGTAAACAAAGAATTTATGTGCAACCTAAAATTTTAAAAGGACTTGAGTCTTCTTTAAATTAAACCATTTTATTTAAACCATTTTAAATTGAAAAAGTTCTCTTTAGCAACATGAAAAATATAATATGCTCACATGAGAATCATGGAAACCCATCCAGCAGAGGAAACCCCCCCAGCAGAGGAAACCCCTTTACAACAGCCCTGCAAATTATCATCCGGCCTCTCACTTAATACTTTGAGATGAGCTACTCACCAACTTATGGGGTGTTCC
The DNA here is from genome assembly GCF_054177405.1 of Leptonychotes weddellii. NCBI lineage: Eukaryota > Metazoa > Chordata > Mammalia > Carnivora > Phocidae > Leptonychotes > Leptonychotes weddellii. Next base: position 123,095,077 of record NC_138371.1, on the reverse strand, counting down.
TGCCATCATTTGCCTTGTTTATATTTATACTCATGGGTACTTATTAAGCTTTGAAGCAAAGCAGAATGAGCCTGTCTTTCATACTAAAACACCCTTTCAAAGATAGGACAATGATCATCATGCCCACCCTTATCTTCTTTCTACCCAGCTCAACTTTGGCAACACTCTCCACAAGACATTTTTTTCCAGGCGCCTTAACATCTTGAACACCTTCCTCTAACTTGTTACCATCTCTCATGAAACTGCATATTGAGAACTGAACAGCGTAGCACAAAATAGGGAGGAATTTTTGGTCATGGGATGTAGCCAACAGCTTCCAAGATGGCATGAGCTTTCCTTAGAAACCACATCACATCATTGACTATTCCTTTAAAAACATCAGAAAATAACTGCTTTCTCTAAGATGTTTTTCACTTGCAATACATTATTTCCATTTTCCTTTAAGGCTACACTTCAATAAGTAGTTATAGGCCAGCACACTGACCTTAAACCGAATTGATTGTAAAGGAGCTGATTGATGATGGTCAGGAAATGGTTCTTTTGTTGGCAAACAGAAAGGTCACTAGAGGGCTTTTATAGCAGTAAACTAAAGAAAATGTCTTTCAAATTGGTCATTCTCTAGGAGAAAGAGGGAAAATAAGAAAGGATGTGGGTAGCAATTTCCTACACTGGAGGAACAATAATGAGCCATGAAAAGAGGGAAAGTCACACAAAATTACATTTTTTGTGTTAATTAGGTGACACACCATGCCAAAGACTGGATAAAATGAAAAAAAAAAAAAAAAGAAAGAAAAGCAACATGCCATTTCTGATGCTAACCCTCTGATTAAAGGTGGGGGGCAGCCCAGTCTCCTCACCCAGGTTTGCTGAAGGATTGTTGCAGTTAGGCAGACTGGTTTTGCAATCAGCCTCTGGACAATGTGGCTGACATAATCCTGTGAATGACGTACAGCGAGAAGCGTGTTCCTAGAAATGGTCTCCAATTTTTAAAAATCTCAAAACATCCTCATTCCTTTTTTCTATTTCTCTTTGAATATATCTCAGCTACAAGTTGGTGAAATGGTAGGTAGAAGGATAAGAACTACTCTTCAAGGAAGAATGACTGCCAAAACATGAGCCTGTGGCATGAAAATCAGAAAGGCGGTTGTTGCATGATGGTCGGATGTTGAGTACTTCCCAATGATGATGTTATAGACCAAATGCTTGTGTCTGTCCCTGCAAAATTTCATGTGTTAAATCCTAACCCCCATTTTGATGGTGTTGGGAGGTGGGGACTTTGAGAAGTGATGAGGTCATGAGGGTGGAGCCATCATGAATGGGATTAGTGCCCTCATAAAAGCAGCACCACAGAGCCTCCTGCCAAGTGAAGACACCGAAAGAACTAGGAACCAGGAAGCAAGCCCTCACCAGACACAGACTCTGCCAGCACCCAGATCTTGGACTTTCCAGCCTCTGGAACTGTGAAATATAAATGTTTGTTGTTTAATCCACCCAGTCTGTGGAATTTTTGTTAGAGCAGCCCGAACTGATGAAGACACATGATAACCTACTGTGCTGCGGATATGTTCCAGAAGAGAACCAAGAGGCATGTATTCTCACCACATCCACACCCCTCAGAAATAAAGACAGTGTCTCTTGTACTGTGAGAGTAGATTCTGGTTAGTGTAACTTCATGTGAACTCCCTCAAGTTAGGGAATACCTTTGCCCTCTCCCCACATACACTCAAAACCACTTTTTAACACTCCTGGGAATAATTAAAGTTTAAGAAGAACATCTGTACCTGAGTGATTTCAAGAAGTATAACCATAGAGCCCACTATTTGACATGGATACCAAGCATGAAGTTTATGCTCTATATCCATTCTGAGAATCTGTGGGCCCGGGGCGCCTAGGTGGCTCAGATAGTTGGGCGTCTGCCTTCGGCTCAGGTCCTGATCTCAGGGTCCTGGGATCGAGCCCCACATCGGGCTCCCTGCTCAGTGGGAAGCCTGCTTCTCCCTCTCCCGCTCCCCCTGCTTGTACTCTCTCACTCTGTCAAATGAATGGAATCTTTGGAAAAAAGGAAGAAAAAAAAAAAAAAGAATTTGTGGGCCCTCTTGGCAGTTACTGTCTTCTCTTACCATTTTCCCTCCCAAATATCACCACCCTGTCACTTTCCATCAGCTTTCAGTCACCTCCACTCTCCTCTGGGACTAATCTGGCTATCTGCCTGTATCACAGACCATTACCTGAAATTTTCTGTTCCCCCATAGACCCTATAATGTTAAACACAGGTATCACTAGCTATATTTCTGAAGCCATGGATTTCAACCCCAGCTGCACATCGCATAACTTGGAAAGCTTCTTAAAAATACAAATGCCAAGGGAGGAATTAATAAGACAGTGGAGTAAGGTGACTCTAAGTTTGTCTTGTTCCTCGAATACAAGTAGATAGTTATCAAATCATTCTGAACACCTGAGAAATCAATTGGAGATCTGAGAAAACAAATGCTGAAGTCTACAAGTAGGAAAGCGACCGCTGTTGGAAAGTAGGAAGTGCAGGGTCTTGAATCTGGTGTTACCTAGCTGAGGATACAGTGGTGGGGAGGGAGCCAGCTTAAGGAGGATACTGCTAAGTATTAGAATTAGCAGAGTACAAAAGCAGAACTTTCAGAAGTCTGTTACAGTGGGGGATGTCCCTGGCTTAAAGTGCTCAGGTGGTTAAGCAGGGCAGAATCCCAGGTATGACAGGGTGGTCTCAGGATCCCCAGGGGTCGCAAGAAGAATGGGTGGCACCTGAGTGAGGCAGAGTTCCCAGGCACAGGAGAAGGGAAGCCGAATGAGAACGGTGAGTCTAGGTACTGGCTCTCTGCTCTATGTTGCCATTAACTGTGAACCACCCTGCATTCATGCAACCACTTTCCTGGGATGGGTCTAGCAAAAGGCAGAAGCATGGCGAAACCTCTCTCCCCGCCCCCGCGCCCGACTCAGGGAGGAACAGCATGGGTCCAGGCCACAGACGTCCATAAAATTTGGAGTTTTGTAATTCAGTCGTGTGCCAGAGATAAAAATGCTCAGTCACAGGCAGGGTGAACACAGAGTTCTGACAGAAACCCAGAAGATAGGAGTGATTAATTGCTTTTCTATGAGGGCTCACTGAAGAGTAGGGGCAGGAATTACCCGCGTCAGGACGGAGAGCAGGGTGCAGCCATATTCATCCCACCCATCAGTGCTGAAAGCCTTCAGGGAGCAAAACAGCGCCACCTAGTGGAGTCTGGAGCCACTTACACCAAGCCCGGCCTCGCTGTGCACTGAAGGCACATTTCCACTAGGGCAAGTCCAACTTAAAAAAAAAAATCACTGGAACAGGCCTCTCCCCCAGAAGACCAGCACAAACAACTCACTCTCACCAAGTTTACTGATCATGAAAGGCTGCAAAGTTTCAGCTCTTGGGGAAAACAGTATATAGCATTCTTTGTATTTTTATTCTTATTCAGTCTTTCAGTATCATTTTTTCAGTTATTTTATTTTTTCAATGTTTTTATTAATTTTTATTTTTATATGTACTTTATATATATTTTTTTCATTTCCTTTCATTGTATTTTATTTTACATATATATATTTGTCCTTCTGTCTTATTTTGGGACCTACTTTCTTTTAAAAAGCAGACCAAAACACACCCAGAATCTAGTTTCTTTCTTTTCCCATTGTTGTTTTTGGTTTTGTTATTTTTTTTTCTCTTTTCTTCTTTTCTTTTCTGGACAAAATGATGAGATGGAGAAATTCACCCCAAAAGAACAAACAGAGGGTCATACTCACTGCCAGGGATTTAATCAATATGGATGTAAGTAAGATGTCTGAACTAGAATTTAAAACAATGATTATAAAGATACTACCTGGGCAAGCAAAAAACACAGAAGACACTAGAGAATCCCTTACTGTAGAGATAAAAGAACTAAAATCTAGTCAGGCCAAAATTAAAAATACTATTACAAAGATGCAGTCCCAAATGGAGACCATAAAAACAAGGGTAGAATGAAGGAGAAGAGAGAATAGTGATATAGAAGATAAAATGATGGAAAATAAGGAAGCTAAAAACAAGAGGGAAAGAAAACTACTAGATCATGAAAGTAGACTTAGGGAACTCAGCAATTCCATAAAGTGAAATAATCTGTATTATAGGAGTCCCAGAAGATTAGGAGCAGGAAAATGGGGCAGAAGGTTTATTTGAACAAATTATATCTGAAAACTTCCCTAATCTGGGGAAAGAAACAGGCATTCAAGTCTAAGAGGCACAGAGAACCCCCCCTCAATATCAACAAAAATAGGTCAACACCGTGACATATTATATTGAATCTTGCAAATTACAAAGATAAACAGAAAATCCTGAAAGCAGCTTGAGATTAGAGGTCTTTAACCTAAAAGGATAGACACATAAGGCTGGTGGCAGACCTGTCCGCTGAGACCTGGCAGACCAAAAAGGACTGGCATGATATAGTCAATGTGCTAAATGGGAAAAATATTAAGCCAAGAATACTTTATCCAGCAAGACTGCCATTCAGAATAGAAGGAAAGATAAAGAGTTTCCAGGACAAACAAAAACTAAATGAATGTGTGAACACTAAACCAGCCCTGCAAGGAATATTAAAGGGGATCCTTTGAGTGGAGAGAGAGCCCAAAAGTAACAAAGACCAGAAAGGAACATAGACAATCTACAGAAACAGCAACTTTACAGGTAATACAATGGCACCAAATTCATATCTTTCAATAGTTACTCCGAATGTAAATGGATTCAAAGCTCCAATCAAAAAACATAGGGTATCAGAATGGATAAAAAAACAAGACTCATCAATATGCTGCTTACAAGAGAATCATTTTAGACACAGAGACACCTCCAGATTGAAAGTGAGGGAGTGGAGAACAATTTATCATGCTAATGAAAATCAAAAGAAAGCTGGAGTAGACATCCTTATACCATACAAACTAGATTTTAAACCAAAGACTGTAATAAGAGATGAAGAAGGACACTATATCATAATAAAGGCGGTCTATCCAACAGGAAGTTCTGGGCGCCTGGGTGGCTCAGTCGATTAAGCATCTGCCTTTGGCTCAGGTCATGATCTCAGGGTCCTGGAATTGAGTCCCACATCGGGCTCCCTGCTCAGCAGGGAGTCTGCTTCTCCCTCTACCGCTCCCCACTGCTCATGATCTTTCACTCTCACTCTCAAATAAATAAAAATAAATAAAATTTTTAAAAATAAATAAATAACTAGTGGCTTCCACCTGTAATTAAAAAAAAACTAACAATTATAAATATTTATGCCCCTAACTTGGGAGCAGCCAAATACATAAGTCAATTAATAATAAAATCAAAGAAAGTTACTGATAATAATACAATAATAGTAGGGTACTTTAACACCACACTCACGGCAATGGACAGATCACCTAAGCAGAAGATCAACAAGGAAACAAGTGCTTTGAATGACACACTGGAACAGATGGACTTAACAGATATATTCAGAGCATTTCATCCTAAAGCAGAAGACTATACATTCTTCTCAAGTGCACATAGAACACTGTCTAGAGTAGATCACATACTGGGTCACAAATCAGGTCTCAACCAGTATAAAAAGACTGAGATCATACCATGCATATTTTCGGAACACAATGTTATGAAACTCGAAGTCAAACAGAAGACAAAATTTGGAAGGACCACAAATACATGGAGGTTAAAGAGCATCCTACTGGGGCACCTGGGTGGCTCAGTTGGTTAAGCGACTGCCTTCGGCTCAGGTCATGATCCTGGAGTCCCGGGATCGAGTCCCGCATCGGGCTCCCTGCTCGGCAGGGAGTCTGCTTCTCCCTCTCCCACTCCCCGTTTGTGTTCCCTCTCTCGCTGTGTCTTTCTCTGTCAAATAAATAAATAAAATCTTTAAAAAAAAAA
>NC_138371.1:123013747-123089054 GCF_054177405.1 Leptonychotes weddellii | reverse complement strand
GATTCTCCCTCTCCCTCTGCCTTTACCCTGCTGGTGCTCTCTCGCTCACTCTATCAAATAAATAAAATCTTATTTTTTTTATTTTTTTTTAAAGATTTTATTTATTTATTTGACAGATAGAGACAGCGAGAGAGAGAGAGAGAACACAAGCAGGGGGAGTGGGAGAGGGAGAAGCAGGCTTCCCACGGAGCAGGGAGCCCGATGCGGGGCTCGATCCCAGGACCCCGGGATCATGACCTGAGCCGAAGGCAGACGCTTAACAACTGAGCCACCCAGGTGCCCCCAAATAAATAAAATCTAAAAAAAAAAAAAAAAAATACATGGAAGCAAATGAAAATGAAAACATGACAGTCCAAAACCTTTGGGATGCAGCAAAGGACGTCATAGGAGGAAAGTATATAGCAATACAGGTCTTCCTCCAGAAGCAAAAAAAAGTATCAAATACACAACCTAACCTTACACCTAAAGGAACTGGAAAAAGAACAGCAAATAAAACCTAAATCCAGCAGGAGAAAATAAATAATAAAGACTGATTTCTGCTCTAATGATATAGAATTTTTAAAAAACAGTAGAACAGATCAATGAAACTAAGAGCTGATTCTTTGAAAGAATTAATAAGATAACCCCCTAGCCAGACTTATCAAAAAGATAAAACACCCAAATAAATAAAATCATGAATGAAAGAGGAGAAATCACAACCAACACCAAAGAAATACAAACAATTATAAGGGAATATTATGAGCAATTATATGCCAATAGGGCAATCTGGAAGAAATGGATACGTATACTCCTAGAAACATATAAACTACAAAAACTGAAATAGGAATAGAAAAGCTGAACAGACCCATAACCAGCAAAGAAATTGAATCAGTAATCAAAAATCTCCCAACAGGAATCCAGGGCCAGATGGCTTCCCAGGGGAATTCTACCAAACATTTAAAGAAAGATTAATCCCTATTCTTCTGAAGCGGTTTCAAAAAATAGAAATGGAAGGAAAACTTCTAAACTCATTCTGTGAGGACAGCATTACTTTGATCGCAAAACCAAACAAAGACCCCACTAAAAAGGAGAATTACAGACCAATATCCCTGATTTACATGGATGCAAAAATTCTCACCAACATACTAGCTAAGAGGATCCAACAGTACATTAAAAGGATTATTCACCACGACCAAGTGGAATTTATTCCTGGGCTGCAGGTGTGGCTCATATTCACAAAATCAATGTGATACACTACATTAATAAAAGAAAGGACAAGAACCATATGATCCTCTCAATAGATGCAGAAAAAGCATTTGACAAAGTACAGCTCCTTTCTTGATAAAAACCCTCCACCATGTAGGAATAGAGGGAACGTACCTCAACATCATAAAAGCCACATATGAGAGACCCACAGCGAATATCATCCTCTATGGGGAAACACTGAGGCCTTTCCCCTAAGGTCAGGAACACAACAGGGATGCCCACTCTCACCACTGTTGTTCTACATAGTACTGGAAGTCCTAGCCTCAGCAATCAGACAAAAAAAAAAAAGAAATAAAAGGCATCCAAATCGGCAAAGGAGTCAAACTTTCACTCTTCACAGACAACATGATACCCTATGTAGAAAACCCAAAAGATTCCAACAAAAAATTGCTAGAGCTGATACAGAAATTCAGCAACATGGCAGGATAGAAAATCAATGCACAGAATTAAGTTGCATTTCTATACACTAACAATGAAGCAGGAGAAAAATAAATCAAGGGATTGATCCCATTTACAATTGCACCAAAAACAATAAGATACTTGGAGTTAACCTAACCAAAGAGGTAAAGGATCTGTACTCTGAATACTACAGGACACTTAAGAAATTGAGGAAGACACAAAGAAATGGAAAAACATTCCATGCTCATGGATAAGAATAAACATTGTTAAAATGTCTATGCTACCTAAAGCAATCTACACATTCAAAGCAATCCCTATCAAAATGCCATCAGCAGTTTTCACAGAGCTAGAACAATCCTAATATTTGTATGGAACCAGAAAAGACCCCAATAGTCAAAGGAATGTTGAAAATGAAAACCAAAGCTGTAGGCATCACAATGCAAGACTTCAAGCTATAATCATCAACACAATATGGAACTGGCACAAAAACACATAGATCAATGGAACAGAATAGAGAACCCAGAAATGGACTCTCAATTCTATGGTCAAGTAATCTTCAACAACTCAGGAAAGAATATCTAATGGAAAAATGGAAAGAAAAAAAAAAAGACTTCAACAAATGGTATTGGGAAAACTGGACAGCCACATGCAGAAGAATGAAACTGGACCATTTTCTTACACCGTACACAAAAATAAACTGAAAATGGATGAAAGACCTAAATGTGAGAGAGGAATCCATCAAAATCCTAGAGGAGAACACAGGCAGCAACTTCTTTGACCTTGGTCACAGCAACTTCTTGCTTTGGAAACATCTCCGAAGGCAAGGGAAACAAAAGCAATCAACTATTGGGACTTCATCGGGATAAAAAGCTTTTGCACAGCAAAGGACACAATTGACAAAACTAAAAGGCAACCTTCGGAAAGGGAGAATATATTTGCAAATGACATATCAGATAAAGGGATAGTATCCAAAATCTATAAAGAATTTGTCAAACTCAACACCCAAAACAACACAAAAATCTAGTCAAGAAATGGACAGAAGGCATGAACAGACACTTCTCAAAGAAGACATACAAATGGCCAACAGACAGGAAAAATTGCTCATCACTCATCATCATGGAAATACAAATCAAAACCACAATGAGATACCACCTCACACCAGTCAGAATGGCCAAAAATAACAAGTCAGGAAACAACGGATGTTGGTGAGGATGCGGAGAAAGGGGAACCTACTTACACTGTTGTTGGGAATGCAAACTGGTAGTCACTCTGGAAAACAGTATGGAGGTTCTTCAAAAAGTTAAAAATAGAACTACCATATGACCCAGCAATTGAACTACCAGGTATTTATCCAAAGGATACAAAAATGCTGATTCGAAGGGGCACATACAACCCAATGTTTATAGCCATGTCCATAAAAGCCAAAATATGGAAAGAGCCCAAATGTTCACCAGCTGATGAATGGATTAAGAAGATGTGGTGTATGTATGTGTGTGTGTGTATATATATATATATATATGTAGATACACATATATATGTAGATATATACATATCTGTGTAAATATATACATATCTATATATATAAATATATAAAATGGAATATTACTCAGCCATCTAAAAGAATGATATATTGCCACTTGCAGTGATGTAGATGGAACTAGAGTGTATCATGCTAAGTAAAATCAGTCAGAGAAAGACAAATACCATATGATTTCACTCGTGGGATTTAAGAAACAAAACAGATGAATATAGGGGAAATGAAGGAAAAATAAGATAAAAACAGAGAGCGAGGCAAACCATAAGAAACTCTTAACTATAGGAAACCAACTGACGGTTGCTGGAGGGGAGGTGGGTGGAGGTAGGAGTAACCGGGTGATGGGCATTAAGGAGGTCACTTCATGTAATGAGAACCAGGTGTTATATACAACTGATGAATCACTAAATTCTACCCCTGAAAAGTGATACAGTATGTTAACTAAACTGAATTTAAAAAATTAAAACAAAACAAAAACCAAAAAAATTAAAAATAAAAAAGGCAAATACAAATAAAAATACAAACGCCAAGACCTAAACCTCAGGGGTTCTAATTTAATGGAGGGTACTGACATTGGTAATTCTTAAAAGCTTTTCGGGTGACTCTAATGTGTAGCCAAGGTTAAGAATTATTGTTCTACTGCTCCAGTATACCTGCAAGCTGTGATGTAGGTCATCAATAGCAGGTTCTCATAACTGCAGTTATTTAAGGAGCAGAAGGGAGATTCCTAGAGATAGATAGCTTCTAACAATGAGTCCTAAAACACCTTCAGGAATAAGGAGAATCGAACATTAAATGTCAGATAAAAGACAATCCAAAATTCACATGGAAAAATAAGCACACAAGAATGGTTAAGAAAACAATGACAAGGAAATGTTCTGAGGACTAGCCCAACCAGACATTAAAACATACTACAGAGCTTCTATAATTAATGTATTACTGGCACACAAATAGACAAATCAAAGGAATAGACTGGAAACAGACCCAACTACCTAAAATAAACCAAGCATATGAGAAGATATTTGCAAATGACATATCAGATAAAGGGCTAGTATCTAAAATCTGTAAAGAACTTATCACACAACACCCAAAAAACAAATAATCCAATCAAGAAATGGGCAGAAGACATGACCAGACATTTCTCCAAAGAAGACATCCCGATGGCTAACAGACATGAAAAGATGCTCAACATCACTCATCATAAGGGAAATGCAAATTAAAACTACAATGAGATACCACCTCACTCCTGTCAGAATGGCTAAAATTAAAACACAAGAGGGGCGCCTGGGTGGCTCAGTCGTTAAGCGTCTGCCTTCGGCTCAGGTCATGATGCCAGGGTCCTGGGATCGAGCCCCGCATCGGGCTCCCTGCTCAGCGGGAAGCCTGCTTCTCCCTCTCCCACTCCCCCTGCTTGTGTTCCCTCTCTCGCTATGTCTCTCTCTGTCAAATAAATTAAAAAAATCTTTAAAAAAAAAAAAAAAAAAAAAAACACAAGAAACAACGGATGTTGGTGAGGATTCGGAGAAAGGGGAACCCTCTTAGACTGCTGGTGGGAATGCAAGCTGGTGCAGCCACTCTGGAAAACAGTATGGAGGTTCCTCAAAAAGTTAAAAATAGAACTACCCTATGATCCAGCAATTGCACTACTAGGTATTTACCCAAAGAACACCAAAATACCAATTCAAAGGGATACACGCACTACAATGTTTATACCAGCATTATTTACAATAGCCAAAATATGGAAATAGCCCAAGTGTCCATCGATTGATGAAGATGTGATAGATGCACATGTATCTATATAGATACACACACATAATAGATACACATATGTGTGTTATCTATGTATATATAGATAGATACGCACACAATAGAATATTATCCAGCCATAAAAAAAGAATGAAATCTTGCCATTTGCAATGACATGGATGGAGCTAGAGAGTATTAGGCTAAGCGAAATAAGTCAGTCAGAGAAAGACAAATACCATAATGATTTCACTCATATGTGGAATTTAAGAAATGAGCAAAGCAATGAAAAAAAGAGAGAGAGGCAAACCAAGAAACAGACTCTTAACTATAGAGTGTTAACAAGCATGGTTACCATAGGTGAGGTGGGTTCGGGGGATGGGAAATAGGTGATGTGGATTAAAGAGTGCGCTTGTCGTGATGAGCACCAGCTGTTGTGTAGAAGTGCTGAATCACTATATGGTACACCTGAAACTAATAGTACACTGTCAACTAACTGGAATTTAAATAAAAACAAAAAAAAGAAGAAACATGAGGAAGATTCCTATGAACTGATATAAAGTGATTTCCAAGAAGCACTGTCAATTAAAAAAAAAGCAAAATGCAAAAAAAAGCATATATAGTATGCCACCTTCTGTGTATTTTTTAAGAAAAAAGGCATATATTTCCTTATTATTAACAAAAAGCCAGAACTAGTAAACCAGTAAACAATGAAATTGGTTACCTACAAGGCGTAGATGGGAAGGAAATACAAGACTCATGCTTCTGAGCATAACTTTTTTGTAGTTTTGACTTTTGAAAGCATATTGATCTCTTGTTCAAAAAGAAACACTGAATCAATAAAAATGGGAAGGAAAAAACACAAAAATTCGGGACACCTGGGTGGCTCAGTTGGTTAAGCGTCTGCCTTCGGCTCAGGTCATGATCCCAGGGTCCTGGGATCGAGTCCTGCATCGGGCTCCCTGCTCAGTGAGGAGTCTGCTTCTTCCTCTGCCTGCTGCTTTCCCTGCTTGTGCTCTCTCTCTCTCCCTCTCTCCCTCTGACAAATAAATACACTTTAAAAAGAAAAAAGAAAAAAGACAAATATTCGAAAGCAAACTGAAACAAATGCATCTAAGTGTATCTCAAATGAAAAATATAGCCACACTGAAGGGGAAAAAATAACGAATCCAGATGACTTAAGAACATGGTCTAGCAAAGTATTTGTCTATAACCCCTAAGTCTGGGGCGGGTTAGGATACCAGGTGAGGAAAAAGTGCAAACAAATCCTAAACTCTTTTTAGTAGGTTTGCTTAGTGTTAAGGACAAAACAATACGGGAATGATTCTGGATGTATTATTAGACTCAGCAAAAAAGTAAATATGTTCATATTGCTGAAATACAGGATCCTCATTGTGGGAGGAGAGACATACAAATATTGATTTGGATTCATAAAAGGGTTCAGTGAAATGCTCACCAATCATTCCTTTCTGTTGTCGCCTTGAAGATGTACATTTTGTTGGGCTACTTGTACTTTTCATAGGTCACTTTACGTCTATGCCACCATTGGACCTATAAAATCTAAAGCTTAAATCTAAATCTACACCTTCCCTGAGGTCCCCAGGGCAGTGAAGCCTGCCCACCTCACCATAGCCTCACTTCTCCCTCAGTGCCCTAAGCAGAGCCTCATCACTGTGGCAACTACATTCTAGTAAAAGTAGCAATTTTCCCCTCTAAGCTCTTAAGATGGTGGAGACCTTAGTCATATTTGTATTCCCAGTTCCCACTAAAAAATCTAGCACTTGACAAATGTTGATTCAACTAAACTGAATTGCACATCTTCTGCTATAGGTCACCAAAATCCTTTTGTGGAAAGAAGAGTATAAATAAATCTGAAATATGAAATTCAGTGGGTAGTAGGCAGTAGCTCTATCTCTCAGGAAAAGGAACAATCCTTGCAAATGCCCTTTTGTGAATCTGAGGTGGCACAGCAGAAAATAAGGGAAGGAGGGACCTCTTACCGATAATCAACTAGCTTGTTTGCCTTACGGAAAATAAACCTCTGGTGCTGTCTTTCAGGGTGACTGAGATTTTCATGTGAGAAAAAGCAGCTGATTATTGGCTGCTTAATTATAGCACTCTTGGCGGAGAAATGGAAAAAGCAGTATATTGAGCTATGTTGACCTAAGGTGATAGTTTACAGGATTATTAAAGCAAATTTTAAACACAAATCATATTCTCTGCAAGTTATTTACTACCCAAACTTGTGTTCTTTGCTGATTAAAGGTACAGAGGAGTGACCTGCTGGAGTCACTTTTAGCAAAAGACAGAAAAGATCTCTTACCCTTGCAAATAAATGGGTGAAATGCTCATTTAATTTTGCCCCCTCTAAGGGGTTCATGCCTCATTCCTTCTCACAAGGTCTGGTGTTCTTCCTAGTCCTATGCAGTGTTAGCAGCTTTTTTGGAATGTGATTATAAAAGCACTACCCAATTATACATTTGGTATCTGTGTCCTTAACTAATACTCCAGCTTTGCTGTAGTTTACCAAGTAGCATATTTTCCTTTGCGTGAGTTTTTCTCACCGCCTCCTAACTATGGGCATAAAATCTATTGCTGGAACAAATACATTTCAATTTGGAGGCTTGAGGAATGTACTTATCATTGCACCACACCCCATCCCCAACAGATTCAGACATACTTAGAGTCTGCCCTCAGCTCCTGCCAGTGTCAGAGAATGTTTTAGCTCTGAAGTCACAGACCTTTCCAGTCTGGGAGCTTAAAGGCTATGCATCAGCGTAAGAGAAGAGCAAAAAGAAAATTAAAGAAGAGAAGGGAAAGGTAGACCACCAGAAGGGAAGAGTAGAAAGGGGGATGTGCCCCATGAGCTGCCCCTGCTCAAGTCCACCTAATAATCAGATGGGGAATATTTCTGAACTGAGTTTAGGGTTCTTCCTGAAACTATCAAATGACAGAATATTCTAAAGCCTAACATCATTTCCACTTTAAAGCCAGCAAGGCATAGAGGAGATATATAGTAGTATGAATATAGTAGTATGAAAAACACAGATTTTGAAGTCTGAAGACCCAGTTCATGTAACAGTACTCTGACACCTTAGTTAAGTCACTCAGCTTTCTTAGCATCTCTGTTGTCCTCATCTGCTAAGTGGGGACAACACCTGCCACTGACATTGTAGTGAGCCCCAAATGACTGTGCACACGAGAGTATTCTGGAAACTAACACACTGAGCAAAGGTAAGTTTTTGTTTCAACAGTGGGTGGAGGGATGGTTAACATACCTGTATTTCAAGGATTCAGGGAACTAAAGAACAAATACAACAAGCAAAATCAAGATGCCACTGATTTATATTGTTAAGTTACATCCACATTCTCATATATCTATGCATAGTTCTACACATCAAATAACACAATGGGGAGCCTTAAAAGGAACATGAGCATTTTTCAAATATTTGAAGGGCGGTCATGTGGAAGAGAGTTTAGATCTATCTAGAGTGGCTCAGAGATAGACCCTCACACTACCAGATAAAAGTTATAGGGAAACAGATTTCGGATCAGCATAATAGAGATCTTTCAAGTATTTAGGACTGTTTGAAAATGGGATGGCTCCCAGTAAGGGAATGATCTCCCAGCTGTTGAAAATGTTTAAGTTGAAAGGAACATAAGTGGACAGGGACTCCTATTGCTTTGTTCAGTTATGTCCCCACATGTGCCCAGAACAGTGCCTGGCACATAGAAGGAACTCAGATGTGTTGAATAAAGGAATGAGCATACCCTGTGATCACTTTGACTCAAAGACTGCAATTTTGTGGTAGATGTTCAATAATAATTCTCAACTCTGCTGAGTCTGTGTCAGTTCAGCAGCTCAGCTGGGAGTTTCAAAAGCCATAATCATGTAAATAAGATTTTCTTCAGGTCAAATTCACAAACCTAGAAAGGCAGCTCCACATCCTCAGACAAATGGATACCAGGAAGTCCTACCTAAGAGTATGGGATGAAAAGCCGATTAAATAGTCAAGCCTACACAAATCAACCAACAAAATCAAATGGGATTGAGGAGATGGGTATGGCTATTCAGGTACAATTCCAAATGGCTCTGTAGTCAGGAATGTTCTCCTGCCCATCTCTGTGTCTCTAATACTCAGCACAGTGTCTGGTATAAAGTATGTACTCAAAAAACCATCTGCTGCATTCAGTTGAACTGAAATTTATATCTGACAACCATTAAACTGTCACCTCTTTTCTCATTAGGTTCACATTCAGTTCTATGCTTATGCTTATTTTGATTTCATTGCATGTCTATCTCCCCAGCTACATTATGAACACCATGAGATCATGCCTCTTATTTATCACTGTATATACCAGGGTACCCCAATACCTTATATGGCACATAGGAGGTGCTTGATTAATATTTGTTGAATGAACTGAACACTGGAAGTAGATCCCTGAAATAATTGTGTAGGTGAAAGAATTCTGGAATCACAGAATCTTTCAGTTAGAAGAGACCTTAGCAATCCTTTCAGTTACTTATTATCAAGTATTCCCATTTAGATTGAACAATTAAAGAAGTAAAGCAATTTAATCTACATGAACTAACAGTAAATGCAATAGTGATAAAGGATGTTTCTTCTAAAGTGATGTTCAAAAGTATCCATGAGAGTCCCAACAAAAACTCAGCTTCAAGTTCTTTGAGGGAAACATTTTACTAGTCTACACTTCCATCCTCAGATTTCACAGTCAATCCAGGACTTGCAGATTAACTAAATTAGCCCTCTTCTCTAGGCAATATATTTGGGTTTTTCTTCTCCTTGCCACCTCCACGGTGGGGGTGGGGGTGGGAACAGGCTAGGCAGGAAAAAGAAACTGAGCCAATCACAGGGTGTGAGTTTTGGAGCTTTTACAAAAGCCAGGCCTGCTGAAGCAGAGCTGGTATTTGGTACCTCCAATTTTGTCTCTCGGGAGCTTTTCCACTCAGAGTCTTTCTCTCTTCACTCAAAGCTGTTCTGTTTTTACCCCCTCAAGGCTCAAGTGTCTGTTAAGGCAGCACTACTCAAAGTGTGGTCTCTGAATTCATTTGTTACCAGTGTGTGAAAAATTAAGAACTTACACCAGCACATAAATCAAAACACTGAAGCTTCCTTCACTGGAAAAATCTGGCTGCCGAGACAAAAGTATCTATCAGGTGAGCTACACTGTGTGCTTAGTGACGTAAATAACTTACATCCTGGCACAAGATCCTTACCTGGTTGCAAATCAGTAACAAATCGCTTCAGAGACTGGCACTTTCAATAGCATTATGCTAGGCATAAAATGGTATCTAAAGGACAATAGAAAGCTTTAAATCAAAGGAACAATTCCCTAGGTATAGGTTCTAACACACATATATTATTTCTAGAGCAGGTGGACACAGAATTTGAAGTTTGAGAGGGAACCACCAAAATGAGGTATCCTGGCATGACTAAGTCTGGTGCACAGTAGATGCATAAAACAATAACTCATTTTCTCCTACTCTTTGCCCTGATCCATTGTTTTTCAAAGGACCACCTGCATTAGAATCACCTGAGGAATGTATTAAACATGGATGTTGCCAGGTCTCCTGCATTAGAATCTCTGGGTAGGAGACCTAGGAAACCACCTGCCTAATAGGCGGCCAAAAGATTTTTTTTTTTTTTAATTTACACCAAAATCTGGGAACCACTGGACTAGGTCAGCTGAGACTGCAAAAAAAAAAAAGATCTTACTGCTTACACATTTTACAGCTGCCAAAAAAAACAGAAGCCAAAAGTGGGCATCAAGTAGGAACTTTTTGTCCTTGACACACATATTTCAAGAAAGTATGTGACTACAGCGTAGCTGATCAACTAATGCAAAAACTGCTCATACTCTAAACAGGCTTTGCCCTACAGCCTGTCGACCATTTACTCTTTAAGCAAACCAAATGCATGTTGTAGGGAAGGAAAAATTCTTCCTCTATCCTTCAACATCTTCCAGCTGGACTGAGAATTAAATTTACATGAGACAGATTAACAGGAATAAAAGCCAAAGTTTTATTACGTGTGCATGGAGCCCCAATAATGAAATTGAGACCTAAAGAAATAACCAAGGCAGGCAGTTTTTACACGTTTTAGACAAAGAGAAAATAAATTTGTGAGGAATTGACAGGATAAAGAAAATGGATATTTGGGAGCTTTAATTAGTAAGGAATTCTATGCAGAATTTGGGCTGAGGTAGTAGGTTGCTAAAAAATAGAAAGTAACAAGGTTTGTTTCTATATCTTTCTTGGCTTTAAAGTTCCTATCTCTGGTGATAAGGATATCTTTTTACTTCTTAGTTCAGGGAGGGTCCCTTTCATATGGGAAATTGATTTTTCCTTTCAGAGGGACAAAGGCAGGTCTGAGTGTCTTTGCACCGGCTGTTTCTTAAGTAACTTTTATTTAAAATAATATGCCAAGGCGGCACATTTTGGGGCAGCCTGCCCTTGGCCCCTACAATGGTAATTACCTGGCCCATGTTTAACTGCCATTAACCTCATAGGATTCTTGGTACTGGGTAGCCCACTTCTCAGCATGATACTGAATTTTTAATTATGTTGACTTGAGGAACAATGGATCCTTTTGATTTCTTTTTTTTAAAAGATTTTATTTGAGACAGAGAATGAGAGAGAGAGAGCACATGAGAGGGGGGAGGGTCAGAGGGAGAAGCAGGCTCCCCGCCGAGCAGGGAGCCCGATGCGGGACTCGATCCAGGGACTCCAGGATCATGACCCGAGCCGAAAGCAGTCACTCAACCAACTGAGCCACCCAGGCGCCCTTGATTTCTTTTTTTAAACAGAACTTCCTCATCTCAGAAATAGCCTGGATTTCAATCAACCTTTTTCTCAGTGAGGAAATTTCACAATAACGGACTTCCTTCAAATGGGATTTCTTTCACAAGTCCCCTAAACGACTGGTTTGCCAAACCCTGCTCAAGTAAGCAGGCTGAATGGCACTGCTAGAAGTTAAATCACCTAGCACCTCAGTGACAATGTAAAACGGGACGTCAATTTTTGAATCTCCTCACTACACTGCGTCATCAACAATGATACCTCCATAAGATGGGCACTAGGCTAAGTGCTGTACCATAAAAATAACATTTGTCTGTTGTAGCATTAATGCTCAGCCAAGCAACTGATCTCAGTACGTAGTCAAGTACACCAGAACAGGCATCAAGGGGAGAATTTAACCATAGGGGTGAACCCCAGGGAAAGGAGCCAGAACAGGCACCAAAGGTCAGGAATGCTGGGTCGGCCAGAAGAGGAGTCAGATACAGATCCTTATCTGTTCAACGGTCTCTGCGAGTTGGAATATTTCACACTGACTTCACACTGACTTAGGATACCAAACACATGAGAACTGACAGGCTAGGCAAGTTAAGTCTACGGTTTTTAAAAGGTTGACTCATAATGAAAAGGCTCTCACAAGCTGAAAAAGTGGTCCATGTCAGTTGAATCACACTTTCTAAGAGAGCCATGACCAGTTTGTTTAAACTGCTCCTTTGGCTATTACTCTTCAGCAACCCTCCCAGAGCGAATGTTGGTTCAAAAACTGACTCCCAAACACAGAGTGATAAAGAGAGCCTGAAGAAAGGGGCAGGCCACTCCAGACTGGTAGGCGGCTGTCTCCATAAGCAAGAGAACTTACTTCCGAGGCTCATCTTGGGCAGCCGAGAGACAAGTAGATGTCCACATCTGCCCGCCAGGTCTTGAAAGTTTACCTAGAGGCCTGCACTGGGTGCAGTCCCAGCATGTGGGCCAGACGGTCTCGACTACATACGGCTCTCTTAAGGCGGAGTCCTTGAAAATGGCTCCAGCTGTGGGAAGGGCCGGCGGGGCATTCCAAGGATGGGGAGCAGGTGAGGAGCCTCTGATCACCTGGCTCTAGGTCAGAGGTCAACCAGTGATCATGTGCTCTGCATTCATAACTCAAGCTCAGAACTAACACCAAAATTAAGGCTTTCAAAGTATACCATGAAAACCAGAAACTATAAATATTGGTACACTTTGTTATATTGAAAATTACACCTGTGAAGGATAAATACTGTATGATTCCACTATATGAGGCATCTAAAATAGTCAAAGTTGGGGTGCCTGAGTGGCTCAGTCGGTTAAATGTCTGCCTTTGGCTCAGGTCATGATCCCAGGGTCCTGGGATCGAGCCCCGCATCGGGCTCCCTGCTCAGCGGGAAGCCTGCTTCTCCCTCTCCCACTGCTGCTCCCCCTGCTTGTGTTCTCTCTCTCTCTGCCAAATAAATAAATAAAATCTTAAAAAAATAAAATAGTCAAAGTCATAGAAACAGATTAGAATGGTGGTTGCCAGGGGCTGGGGGAGGGGAAAATGAGTTGCTATTCAATGGGTATGAAGTGTCAGTTATGCAAGATGGGTAAGTTCTAGACACCTGCTGCACAACACCGTGCTTATAGTAAACAATACTGTATGCGCACTTTAAAATTTGCTAAGAGGCTAGATCTCATGTTAAGTGTTCTTACCATGATTTTTTAAAAATTACATATGATAAAATACATAATATAGACAAATGGCTAATCTCAAATATGCAGAAAGTTCTTAAATATCAATTAGAATGAATTCAATAGAACACTGAAATGGAAGTTACACACATGTGCTCCTGCACAAATCATTAGTAAACAGATGAAACCTCATCAGCATTAAACAGGGAAGACATGTCTTTTGCCCGTTGGAATTAGCAACGCACTGTTGTCAAAGGCGTGGAAAAACTGTTATACACTGTGAGTGGGAGACTAACCAGGACATACTTGCAGCAAAGCAGCTGCTCAGTGACTGCCATGAGAATGTTAAGTATAGTTCTGCTTTGACACAGCTAATCCACTCAAAGGTTTTTATCTGAAGGAGAATTTATGCACCAGGGCATTCTCCTCTTCTATTTAGAATGTTGAAAATGTAGGAAACAAAGGTCAATATGTAAGATTGCGTATGTAAGACAATGGTACATACATTCTCGTGTGTGTGCAGTCATTAAAAATGATGTAGACCTATATTGGACACGATGGAAAGATGCCTAAGTGTTTACTGAAGAATAGCACAGTATCTAGACTTTGATCCACTTACGTAAAAGTATATTCATATATCTATGCACATATGCTCAGACGTAGAGAAGACAAAGAATATTTTCCAAACTGTTAACAGGTGTTATCTCTGGGTTGTGCGGTTGCAAATGAGTCTTACTTGTCTTGGTACTCTGTCTCAATGAGGTTTTTATTTGTTTTTACAATGAGTATGTATCATTTTCACTGAAGAAAAGGTCTCTTTTTCTAAAACGAGGCTAGTTTCATCAAATACATATATCAGAAACAGAAGAAAAGATGCTTTTCTGCTTTTAGAACTGACTATAGGAATAATCCTGAACCATTCTAGGTTTGTCTCTAGTTTCCTTATTATGAAACGTCTATCCCATCACCCTGGAACTGTCACCCTGAACTGCAGGACTGCAAGGTCTCAACTAGTCATCAGTCAACTCCTACCAAAGACATTGATGATGTTAGTGTGCAAATTAGCAACATACAAACCAGACATGAAGCCCAGACCACCCCTGGCCCTCTCCCTGCATACCCCAATTTGCTCAACTGATTTTTCTGGATTAGCACTGACTGGACTCCGGGACACACAGCAGTCTGTGGCTTTGCTGATTGATGGCAATTGCTTCCCAAATTTACAAGGCTGTGAGTACCATCATATTGACTAGAAACTATTCAATGCTGAGCCTCTCAACACTAGATGTTTGTTTACATCCTACTTCCAATTTTTATGTTCACATCCTCACAATTGGATGTAATGGAGCTTTTCTCAGTCCTACTCAAAATGTAATCTGTGGACTGATGCTGATCCGATCCACAGTTCACAAATCCGCAAGAGATAAGCAGATAAAGAGTAAGCATCTAGAAACTCTTACAGCAATTTGAAGTTTTATGCTGTTGAATAAAAATAAAATTGGAGCTCATATTTTGTATGCTTTTTTTAAAAAATCATTTCTTGTAATTGTCTTGATTGTATTTTATAAAAGAATTAGTCCATTACTGATTAGAAAATTTTAAATTTCCAATTTTTACAAAATGGCCCTTCACCTCAGTTTGAGAGACCTCAGTTTGGCTTTTATAACTAATATACAGTAGTATGGATGTTAGTATATTAAGTTTCCTATTGCTGCTATAACAAATTACCACCAACTTAGCGCCTAGAACAACACAAATTTATTATCTCACAGTTCTGTGGATCGGAAGTCCAGATAGGCTTGTCTGGTTTCTCTGGTCATCTGGAAAGAAACCACTTCCAATTGTTAGCAACATCCAATTCCTTTTGGCTGTATGACTGAGATCTCCATTTCCTTGCTGCCTGTCAGCTGAGGGCTGCCCTCAGTTAAAGGCCTCTCTGTGGTCCTTGCACACGGACTCCTACACCTCAGAAGCAGTAATTGTATATTGAATTCTCCTGTGGGAACCTCTCAACTTCCCCTTTAGCCACCTCTCTCTTGCCTCCAGTTGGAGAACGCTCTCTGCTTTTAAGGATTCATATGATTAGATTGGGCCTTGCTATAACACTATTTGTCCCTCCAAAATTCCTACACTGAAACCTGATGCCCGACGTGGATATCAGGAGGTGGGGCCTTTGGGAGATGCTCAGATCTAGAGGGTGGAACCCTCACGAATGGGATTAGTGCTCTTATAAGAGACCTCATAGAGCTCCCTAGCTCCTTCTACCAGGTGAGGACACAGTGAGAAGGCATCGCCTATCCACCAGGAAGCAGGCTCTCACCAGACACTGAATCTGCCAGTGCCTTGAGATCGTAGGCTTCCCAGCCTCCAGAACCGTGAGAAATAAATTTCTGTTGCTTATACGCCACCCAGTCTACAGTATTTTGTTATAGAAGCCCAAAAAAGGTGTATGGGGATAATCCAGGATAATCTTCCTATTTTAAGGTCCACATAGCCTTAATCACATCTACAAAGTCCCTTTTCTATGTAATGTGACATATGCATAGTTTCCAAGGATTAGGTGTGGATATCTGTGAAGGGGCCATTATTCTGCCTAATGGACAGGGTAAGGTGAAGTCCAAGATCCTCACATATCTGCCTGTTCATGTAGGGAACATAAAGGCTAAAGCCAAAGGCATGAAAACAGTAACGATGTAATGACAGAGGAGGTGATGCGGAGGGCAAACCAAACTCCTTTGGGAAGTAACCAACTGGATCCTCGTGGCTCAGCCCTTCCAGTTTCATGTCCCAGGATGGCTGCTTACGGACGAAGTTTGCTGCTGACTGCACAACCAGTGAGAGTTATCAAGTGAAGGAAGGCAAGTGGGGGTGGCACGCATGGCGGGCCTCCCTCCCCACTAACCATGAAGAGGAGGCAATACACAGGAAAACAACAATGTACACACACAAGATCGGAAGAAATGAAAAATAGAAGCTGGTTACTTGTGAAGAAACAGAAGTTGTTCACAGTCTTATCTCCTTGTGAAACAAAGTCATGAATAACAAAGATACTCAAATTTCCTCAAAGTGGAAAAAGAAGCTGACAGAGCAAGATTTTTGAAAAAGAGAACAAAGACTGCCATAGCTTCAATGCTGAGAACTTTCAGACAGGGGGCAAAACCCTGGCACTCGAGGACACTGTAGCTTTATTATCTCAAGTCCCTCTGGCTCAGCACAGCCCTCCCTCCTCCAGTCCTCTCTCCAGCTGTCACCTAAATAATTACTATTTTATCCCTTCACTTTCACCTCTTCGTTTTAAATCACATTTTAGACAAAAACTGATTTACCAACCTTTTGCCTTTCCTCATTTTATAGTGTAAACCTCTAAATCTTATTTCGATTTTTTACTACCACACAATAAATCACACAAATCTGAAAACCGATTTTTCCACAGGTCCTATCTCACCCCCTTCCAACAGGACAAAAGAACATGACTGTAATTATAGCACACCTGCCCCCCAGCCTGCTAACATTTATGCCCACGCTCTTAAAACTTCTTTAAATAGAATTCGTCACCAGACAGAAAAACTCACCAAAGTATTTAAAAAATATTAAAAGCTTCAATGTCCTGCTGGGGTTGCTGGGGTTGTACAACCTGCCTGCTTGCCTTCATTCCTGCTTTCCTTCCTTCCTTCTTCTTTCTTTTCTTTCTTCCCTACCTCCCTGTTTTTGTTTTTACATGTTTTCCCCCTTAACATGTGGTTTTTCTAAAACCCCATCTGGTACAAAGTATGAATATCTATCAGGCTTGGTGTCCTGGGTTCTTCTGCAAGCTGTTATCATAGTCAAAATTGGTTATATTCTATGCAGAAAGTGGAGTTGTTCAGATGGATTTATTCAACTGTAAGGGAGAGAATTCAAATGTTAAAGTAGGCTCCCCGCCCCCCAGGAAGCAGGCAGGGCTGTAGGGACAGAAGTATCAAGCCTGTAACAAGAATATTCAAGGGCGAATGGATGCTTGGGGGCTGCAGTGGGAGGGTGTCTAAGTGGCCAGGAGGAGGTTGTTTTCACTCTCCATTCTCCACAGAACTCCCACTTCCTGCCCACAGCTACACCACCATCACTCTTACCAAGTTGTTACGTCCTGTTTCAATTCCTCTAAACACTTTTTGGTCCTTATGTTTCTTGACTTATCTGTATTCGACACCATTGATCACTCTAACCTTGAAACATTCTTTCCTTGCCTTCCCTGATAAATGTTCTTGTAGTTTTCCTGGGCCCACCACTGAAGCCAAGGCACTCTCCTCCTCAGGGCTGTAAGCAACGGAAGTCCTCCCAGCTCCCAGATTCTCCCTACTACCTCAGTCTTAGCAGTTACTAATCTCTGAGTTAACTCAGCATCCAGTTTGCTCTTTCAGTTTCCAAACATGAGTTGTGATGGTTTTAAAATATGTCAACAAACTCTGATACTTCTCCCTTCAAGAATGGAGCTGAATTCCCCTCTCTTGCGGCCTGGACTCGGTGAGTCACGTCTAACAAAGACCGTGGCAGAAGTGACAATGAAATGAGAACACAAAAGACAATGTCACTCCTCCCTCGTTCCCTTGGATCACTGGCTCTGGGGGAAGCCAGCTGACATGTCACAAGGATATTCAAGCAGCCCTGTCGACAGGCCCACATGGGGAGAAACTGAGGCTTTGGGCCAACAGCCGTATGAGAGAGCCATCTTGGAAGTAGGTCCTCCAGCCCTAGTCAAGCCTCCAAATGACTGTGGCACCAAAACCACCACCTGCCTAAACTGCTTCCAAATTTCTGACCCACAGAAACTGTGAGATAATGTTGTTTGAAAATCACCTAGTTTTAGGGTAATCTAGTATGCAAGAATAGGTAACTGAAACACTAGTATTACCCATAGCCTGTATTTTATCCTCCCCAAAATACCAAGCATTGTTTTAAATTCCTGACTAGACCCCAACTAATATAAAATGCCGATCTTTTCTGAGTTCATCATTGGCTGGCAATTTTTGGAATTTTTTTTTTTAATCAAAAGCCAAAGGCTTGGACTTTTAATTATAACTTTATCACAATTTTCAATGGCTTAATGACTCTAATTTAGTATTTTAATATATGAGCAGGAAGGGCAGATTGATAGTTAGATAATGATATATGTATAGTTGGTATTTTAATATATGAGCAGGAAGGGCAGATTGATAGTTAGATAATGATATATGTATAGTTGGTTTAAATATATATTTTATATATTCTCTTTATAGAATGTTTCTCTTCCTCTTTCCTCCTCCCCCTCCATCACCCGCTGTCCTTCTCTATCTCCCTCTCCCCACCATATAATTCTAGTCAAGATAAGAAAGGAGCTAAGGAAACAGATACACTGAAATTTAAAAACTTGTCCAAACTCATACAGATAGTAAGTAGTGGAGTGAAGATTCAAACCAGACAGACCCGCTTTCAAATTCTGTGCTCATAATCACTATGCTATGCGACCCGTCATAGTATATATATCTGATCACACATTAAGAACATCAAAATAGGTAAAAGTTCTCATATTCATCAGTATGGTTACATAGCCTACCACCTGGCTGGTATTTCCTTCCATGGTATTAACACTGTTAATAGTTAAATATCAACTGTTCTGAGTAGTGAACAAAAGATTAATACACACATACATACACACACACAGAGGGACACAAAGGAAAACATGTTTTTTTTTTTTTAAAGAAGGTACCAGAATGTACACACATAAACATCAGAATTCAAGGGAAGTATCTATAGGTAGCTCCATAATATGTAATGTCATGCCCCAGTACATGATCTACAAATCGGTTCCCTGAAGATATTTAGTGCAATGATGAACACATCACCATCCACTGTGTTTACTTAAAAAAGAAAAAACATTAATCCGAGTCACATTGGGAGATTTTTATTAACAAATTGACATTGTTAATTTTGTCTGCCAAGTCCTTAGTGAATATACCTTTATTTGATACAAACCTACCAGTTTTTATCAATACCACAGGATCAAGAAGACTTACAGTAATCAGTGTTTTATAATGATTAAAACAATGTTCAAATAACAAGTTACTTCACTGACATACTTAAAAGAATATTCTGAGGAGTGTCTGAAAGCTCTTTTTATAAATAGTAGTTGATATATTTAGATAGGTATTTGGTGTTGAAGATAAACACTTCTTATATAAAACATTGTTTTAATACATTGCTCTACTAATGAGGCTAGTTATTAGATATAATGTATTTCAAACACTAAAGAATAAAGCTTTATCTTCATATTTATTTTATTCATAGGACTCTTATCAACGAAGAATGTTGAATCTAACAATAAACTGGCATATTGCAAGTGACATTCTATAGAAGTGAAAAAGAAAGCTGCAATAAAAGAAACTAGATCACTGCATTATACATTCTTTATACAAACAGCCCACTCTGAACAGTAGAATTAAATGCAGACCAAATACTTTTGAAAGTTTTTGTGTCTAGCTGGCAATTACAATCTCCACACACTAAAGAGAAAAGGAACAGTAATAATACAGAACACAGGATTTTTAATGATTATAGCACATTTAACACCTTCAGCCATCCACTAGGTTCTCCGATCAGATTGGCAACTGAAATTTCACATCCACCTGGGCTTGCTTGGCTAAGGTCACTATTTCAGAGAGTTTTACAACCTGAAAGGAAAAAACAAAGCATCTTTGTCCCTTATTTCCATGAAACCATAAAATCAGAACTACCAGTAAATGTGAAATTAATGCACATTCAATCTTTCTCACTTAAAACATCTGGGCTATACTGACATTGTTATAAATCACTTCACACTCACACAAGCATTTGCCACTCTTGAAAGATTATCAAATCTGAGACTCTTCATAACTCACGTCTCAGTTCAATACCTTCTGATTTCATACACACACACACACACACACACACACCTCTTTTTTACTGCCTCAATTTTATCTGTTTTAAAGGCAGAAACAGTGCCCTTTTTTGCACACAATGCAAAGCACGTCTAATCGAAGTCTGTTTAATAGTATGTATACGATCTTAACTTGCAATATCAGGATAGGAGCTTGGGTCTAGAAGTTAGTATTTCACTTTTTGTCAAGTTGAATTCCAATGCTGTATCTATAATCTGTCTGAGGATAACCAGCTGGTACCACACAAAAGATTAAAATTAAACATGTCTAACACCAAACACAAATTCAGCTTCTCTCCTGCCCAGGAGAGTAGTTAAGAAAAGGTTTCAAAGTTAGGCACCCTGGGTTCAAATCCCACTCTGATGTTTATGACATGTCATCTTGATGAATAACTTAATTCATTTAGCCTCTGTTTCCACATCTATAAAAACAGAAATTATATAATCAAATATAATGACATAATACCTGAAAAAAAACTTAGCATTGCATGCACAATAAATAAGTGGCAGCAGTTGCTACTATCATATTATTATTAATATTGTCATAACTTCCATAATCTCACAGTCAGTAGAAAAACACTGCAGTCACAATTTAAATCAACTGTTCACTTGTATCTTTCATGGTCTACTTGATCAAGATTTGATTGATTCTTCTACTTTTTTTCCATGTCCACAAAGCACTTTTGCTCTACCATTCCCTCGCCCAAAATCTTAATTTAAACTCAGGACTGAGGGGCGCATGGGTGGCTCAGCAGGTTAAGCATCTGCCTTTGGCTCAGGTCATGATCCCGGGGTCCTGGGATGGAGCCCCACGGGTCAGGTCGGGCTCCCTGCTCAGCAGGAAGCCTGCTTCTCCCTCTCCCACTCCCCCTGCTTGTGCTCCCTCTCTCGCTGTGTCTCTCTCTGTCAAATAAAAATCTTTAAAAAAATAAATTAAAAAATAAACTCAGGATCGAGTATAAATCTGTCACTCAAGTGCAGCTGATTTTTATTTACTAGTAAGTACTTTCCCAAAGTATGTCCCAAAGAAGGACATAAGACCTTTATTATTTTTATGAAATGGTATCACATTAACTCAGCAAATCTCAAAAGCCTACTGCTGATTAAACCATACAGCCCCAGAGTATTCCATGAAATGACCATAAACAACGGTAGGAAAGAATCAAAAGTTCTCATTTAAAAACACCTCTATGTCTACTATGGAGTGTGCTCCAAGACAGATTATTAAGTAAAAGAAATTAGGTAAAATATATGTTATCCTCATACAATGTGAGAAACTAGATATATATATATATATATGTATATATATGTATGTGTGTATATACACACACACACGCACACACATATATTATTTGCTTATTATTTTAAAAAAGTGAAAGGATGAACTAAAAACTTCTTTGAAAAACTGGTTATGTGTGGGGAAGGAAGAAACAGGAGTAAGTATAAAACCTAGATTCTCTGAATATACCTTGCTTTAACCATGTAATGTTTATATAAAACAAAAATTCCTTTAAAAATAAATAAATGAGGGGCGCCTGGGTGGTTCAGTAGGTTAAGTGCCTGACTTCAGTTCAGGTCCCGATTTCAGGGTCCTGGGATTGAGCCCCACATCAGGCTCCCTGCTCAGCAGGGAGTCTGCTTGTCCTTCTGCTGCCCCCTACTCGTACTCTCTCTCTCAAATAAATCTTTTAAAAAAATAAAAATAAATGAAACTAACTTATATTCTAAAATGCACCAGCTAATATTGCCAATAATGAGTGTTTCTGCTAAATATTAGGAGCACTGAACCCCTTATACCTATCACCCATCTTACACACTTTGCAAATTTATCCTTAGATTAACACAGCCTGTTTACCATTTTAGCAGCTTCATCCAAGTCATCACAAGCAAGAATTTTAAGTCCACTGTCTGTTATCAGTGCCTTAGCATCATCAACTCTTGTACCTGGAAATGATTTATGCAAATAGAAAGGTGTTTTAAATATATGCACAAAATCATTTAAAATGTTGGTCACAATATGAAATTTCAACATAGGAGTACTTCCATCATTTAACATAAATGCTTCTAAAACCAAAGAAAATACTGTAAAAGTCTGGAGTTACCTCAGGAAATATCTTGCCTTACCATGTCAATGGTAACTCAGATAAGTCAGAATTTAAAACAAAGCACAACAAATAAATAACATACTAAATTATATACCAAGCAAAACCCATAATTTTGCCCCGATGTGAGAAGTATTTTTTAAACCCACATTTTAAAAATTTCCTATTACATAACATTTTCATTTAAAAGATAAAGCTATTTGAAAACTGTATTTTATTTTTTTTAAACAATCAGAGTTCATGGAACAATTGCAAGATACCTTTTACACTCACCTTGTAACCGTACCACAATAGGTATTTTAATTTCCAAATCCTTTACAGCCATAACTATACCCTGTGCAATAACATCACACCGCATGATTCCTCCAAAAATGTTGACCAGAATAGCCAGTACCTGTGAATAAAACGGTTTTTGTAGATTAAAATCTAAAAGCAAGGAGTATGTGTCCTTCCTTCTCAAGAAAATACTAGTGTCTGTGCCTTATGATACAAATTAATTCCATGGTAATATTTTCCGGCCAGACCATCACATTCTCTGCAGCTCTCATCACTAAAGTTTATGCAGTCCACCACCCACCAGAACTCATTCTCCCCAACTTGGGTGATTTCAACACCTGGCTCATAGTCTCTTCTCTCCTAGCCCATATGAACAAGATTCCCTGATTCCATTTACTTGTTTTCTATTAAACATAGCCATTCACCAACACGACTGCCCCAGATCATGATATAAGAGAACATTACATGCAAGATCTCCAATTTAATGTTCACCACCTATCATTCCTTCTTCATTTATCCCCATCATCTCAACCAAATTCTCACACAAAGCAGAACTTCAAAATCACTCAGCTTCTCCTGAATACCCATTCCTAGCTACACTTCACATTCAAACCTCAAGGCCTGTTTGGATCAGCATTCTTACATCATCACCGATGAATCTGAATCACTGTTCTTCTATCATTTCCCCCCCAAAAATCTTTTTTTTAAAAAGAGTCTTATTAGTTCATTCACCAGAGCTTCCAACTAGTGAAATATAAATGTGTTACAGAAATACCAAGATATTGTTACCCTCTACCCATAGGGCAGCTAGGAAGGTTCTGGGACAGCTAGCACCTCTGGGCCAGTGGCCTCTGACTATAAGCAACCTTCTCCATCTACCTTCTATACCCCATTGAAATACCATTTTCTGTGAATGATAAGACATTAAAAAGGTTGAAACACACTGAACTATACTATGCATTCCTTATCTTTACCAATAGTATTTCTAGACCTTTAAGAAATGAAAAAATAGACTAGAATTCACAATGACCTTGGCATGCACCCTTCTCTCTTCCTCCATCCCACCTCATTCTGGATAGCTTTGATATGTACCACAGGCATCATCCAACACTCTAGCCTTAAAGTTACTGGATCTCTACCATGTCACTTTTACCTCCAGTTCTTTCAACTAACGATCACCAAGGCTAAATCCTTGACCAGAATGAATGTTTCTAGAATATCGAGTGTATAAATCCCACTCTCTGCTCAACCTCCTCTCCTTTTGCCTCTCACCTCCAACTCCATCAAACCCAGTCTTTTCCTCTTAAAAGCTTCTAGTCTCTCAACCTTGATCTAATCTCCCAGACTCTCAGCAGATCTGGTTTTCTTCACCAAAGCCTGCAACCTGTAGCTCAGCATTCCAATGATACTGTCACCTGCATGCTTAATTCCTCCATGCCCATTCCTCTCAAGACCAGTCTGCCTCTGCCATCCCTTCAAATAATGCACTCTTGGATGATTCCAGTCAATCAGTTTACTCATTCCAACTTCAAGGAAGACCTAAAAAGTTTAAAACAACAACAACCCTGAAACATTAGCATAACCTAAAGAACAGTACAATAATGACTCTTCATCAACAATCCTTTCTTTAGTGGTCGGCCTCGTACCTCTCACTTTCTCCATAAGCCTCCTATCCCACTTCAAGCTCTCTAATTTTTAGATGTGATCTCCCTTTCTCCAATGATACCTCAAGGAAGGAGTTAACCTCCTCTCTAAAACAATCTCACCACCTCATTACAACATATCTCCTCCAGGTCTTCACTCTGTTAGCTAAACTCACTTTCTTCTTCATCCTCAAATCTCTTCTCTCTCTCTAGCTAGATACAGCTCATATTCTTGGTCTTCTAAACAAACAAGAAAGCAGACACTAAACAGCTCTCCTCAACCCCACCTCCATTCGACTGCTACCACTATGTCCTCTATGTCCTTCTATACCCTGGGGACAGGGTGTACCCTGGGTGGCTCAGTCATTAAAGCCACTGACTTTGGCTCAGGTCATGATCTCAGGGTCCTGGGATGGAGCCCTGTAGGGTGGGCTCCACACTCAGCAGGCGGTCTGCTTCCCCCTCTCCCTCTGCCCCTCCCCCGACTCATGCTCACGTACGCATGCTCTCTCTCGAAGGAAGGAAGGAAGGAAGGAAGGAAGAAAAAATACCCTGAAAGGATAATCTCTCCTGAAAGTCTCTACTCCCTCAATTCCTGATCACAGTTGAACCCATTATAACCTGGTCTCTGCCCCCTTCTCCCCCTATTGTTCTTGCTAGGGTTCCCAATCATTAATTCAGTCCTTACTCTACCTGATCACTCCTACAGATGGACACTGCTGCCTATCCCTTACTTCTCAAAACTCTCTACCTTGGCCTTGGATGTCATTGCTCTCTCCTAATCTCCAACTATCTATCAGTTTGTTCTTTCTCTCTTTTATTGGGTCTTCCTTCTCTATTCAATCCTTCAGCTCTGGGGGTGGCAGGGGTTCACATTCTTGGTTTCAGCCTCTCACTCACATGGGTCATCTTACCAACTCCTAACACTTCAACTTTTCTCAAAGTACTGAGGACTTCCTTAATATACATCCAACCATTACAAGAAGTATAGTATCCTTATAATCACCTGCTAGACAGTCACCACAATCCAAGCTTAACACATTCAGTCAGAAACACCTATTTCTCTACTTTGCCTCAGACTACACAAAAGGCACTGCCACCCAATGATTCTCCCCAAACAAAAGTCCTACTGTTAACCTAACCAACCCTTCTCCATGGCCTCCCAACAAAAAGGAAAAAATGAATTTAATGATTCTATCTCAGACATGCCTTTAAATTGGGTTTCTTTGCTTTATTCTTATTGACACTACCTTTGTCAGGGACCTCTTCATATTTTTGCACAAGCAGGTATAACAACTGAATTATCTCTCCTGCCAGTGCCTCCCTCCTCTCCATTTCATCCTCTATTAACAGTTACCTTCTTTTTAAAAAATGTTAAATAAGGGGGCGCCTGGGTGGCTCAGTCGTTAAGCGTCTGCCTTCGGCTCAGGTCATGATCCCAGGGTCCTGGGAATCAAGCCTCATATCGGGCTCCCCGCTCGGCAGGAAGCCTGCTTCTCCCTCTCCCACTCCCCCTGCTTGTGTTCCCTCTCTCGCTGTCTCTCTCTGTCAAATAAATAAATAAAATCTTTAAAAAAAAATAAGTTAAATAATAAATAAACAATAAACAAAAAGGTAAGGAATATATTTATATATATATATATATCCCTTTGTATGGACTAGGGTAAGGAAGTTAAAATCCAAACTCCCTAACTACAGACAGAGATCTTTACAATGTGGTCTCAATTTGCCAACATTAATCATTCATTCCAATAATGCTGTATTCTTACGCATAAGCATCTTACCATTCCATAAACACAGTGGTCTTTTTTGGACTCTATGTATCTTTTTTTAAAATTTTATTTATTTATCAGAGATAGAAAAAGAGAGAGAGCACAAGAAGAGGGAGCGGCAGGCAGAGGGACAAGCAGGCTCCCCGCTGAGCAGGGAGCCCGATGTGGCACTCGATCCCAGGACCCTGGGATCATGACCTGAACTGAAGGCAGACGCTTAACCAACTGAGCCACCCAGGCGTCCCTGGAATCTATATATCTTTGTATATTTTCTTCCTCTTGCCTAACTCACTCAATTTCTCAAGAAATCATTCATTCAGTGAAGGCCTCCCTGATTCTCCTACTTGTTACCAGCTCTGACTTCTGTTCTTCCACAATACTACATTTAGTTTACCATCCCAGTCAGACTATAAATGCCTTGAGCAAAGTAACCATGTATTCCCAAATCCAAGTACAGTGTCCAACACAAAGAGACATAATAAGTATACAGCTACTTCAATGCTATCCATGTTGTCTCCAAGGGTTCCTGGCCTGTTTCCAACTCCAATGCCCTTCCTGTCAGTCCACAACATGGAAATTCTTCATATGCTTTTCTCCATTCTTGTACCTAGACCCTAAAAGCCATACTTAGAAAAATAATTAGAATTCTAGTTCACCTTAGTAAGTACTCAACAGTTAATTAATTAGCTAATACTCTGCTTTTAGAGCTTATGCCAAAAAAAGCTAAAGAAATATAGTTCCAGTAAGATTTGTTTATTTTCTGAATAGTTATTAAACAAGGAAAATAAAGCACTTTTATTTCTCATTTCAGTTCAATGCTTTTTGTAAAACGAAACATGGCAAATAATTCTAGAGGCTCAAAAAGTGGTAAAACAAATTTTTTAAAAACAATTCTAGAGTCTAACATCATAAGTAAAAAGGTACATTGTCAGCAGCATCAATAATAAATACTTATTAATGACCTCTGTATGCACTGAGCACTATGCCAGCCACAGGAAGAGGCAACAGTGAGTAAGAAATGCTCCTTACCAATGAGGAATTCTCAGTTCTGAATTCAGTAAAACTAGTTCCACAGAAGCCACTATCTTATTTTTTCGTAAGTCTTACAAAACTCACAGTGGCCACATAGTAGATATACTTCTTTAAAAAATGATTGATAATTGGCTCAGTCGTTAAGCGTCTGCCTTCGGCTCAGGTCATGATCCCAGGGTCCTGGGATTGAGCCTGCATCGGGCTCCCTGCTCATCGGGAAGCCTGCTTCTCCCTCTCCCACTCCCCCTGCTTGTGTTCCCTCTCTCTGTGTCTGTCAAATAAATAAATAAAATATTTTTAAAAAATGACTGATAATATTGTGCATCTTTTGGATCATGATGCTTCACATCCCTTGTATTCTGATAATCACTTATAAAATCATAGTTCTAACTTATGGCCTATCTACATATGAAAGATTTATGCAAACATTAAAATGAGTGTTTTAGAAGAACACCTTAGTGAATGCAAAAAGTGGTTCAAGATATGCTAGCCAGAAAACTCAAACTATGTGTTTTGAAAGATATATATTTATGAATGGGTGAACTAGATGGCATGTGAATTATATCTTAATAAAGTTGTTTCTATAAAGATATATATGTAAACAGAAAGAGAGAAAGACAGGGAATGTGAGAGAGTGTGTGTGTGTGTGTGTGTAATATACAAGCATTAAGAAGTCAAAAAAATGATCAAGTCAATAGTAACAAAAATTATCTCTAGATAGCATTAAAGGTAATTTTAATTTTCTTCTTTGTAGCTTTATAGATTTTCCAGATCTCTGGGCTTTTATGGTCAACTACCATCTCCAGCAGTTTTCCACAGGAATGGTTCCCATACCAGATCACTACCATTTATAATATTACCTAATACCATCTAATATATCTTCATCTTGTTTTCTAAATTACAGTGGGAAACTTTACCTTTTTTTCTAGTTAACTTTTATTGCATCGATTTCAGTAACTTTTTCTAAACTAGTTAGGTCTTCTGAAATTTAATGCTCTACTACTGTAATGACCAGATCTACTAATTAATCAAGTTACTTCTCGTCATTCAAATTCTAAAACATAAGCCCTGCCCTTACCTTTTTATCTGAAGTGATAAGCTTAAATGCTTCTGTTACTTGATGGACTGTGGCACCACCACCAACATCAAGAAAGTTCGCTGGAGTGCCTCCATGAAGTTTTATTATATCCATTGTGGCCATAGCCAAACCAGCACCATTTACTGTCAAGAGGGAAAATGACTTGCATAAACAACAAACACAAAGAAAATAAATTAAGTTCAGCCAATCCAACTTTAACATAACAACACATGGTACCTAGACAGCCTATATTTCCATCAAGGCCAATGTAGTTGAGATTTGCCTTAGCTGCACCTTTCTCCCGTTCATCTTCCTGGGTCCAGTCCTGTAAGTCAAAGATTTTCTTCTGGCGATAGGCTGAATTAGAATCAAAATTGATCTTTGCATCCATGCACAGCACTTTGAAGGAAAAAAAAGAAAGTGATCTTAATTTCAAAACAAACATAATAAACCATCCAATAATCAAATGTTCTCAGTTTAGGGGAAAAAGGTTTTGTTACTTATTGAAAGTATTTCAATTTATGTTCACAACGTATTCAAATTGTTTATTAAAAAAGAATATTTGGGAATTAAAACTGCTCATCAAAGTTACTAGTTCTACATTCATCCTAGGCAAATGATAACAGATAAAAGAGGGAAAAAAAAAACACTTCAAAAACACTCAATATTTGTTTTAAAATTACCAAAAACTAACCAGCCAAGCACCAAGCTATCCCCCTTCACATGCACCCTGGACCCCACTGCCTCTTACCTACTTAAGGACATTGTTCAAACAATTTTATCATTCCTGCATTATAAACTGCCCCCCCTTTTGCCACTGGCTAAATCCCAGTGATGTGCAAAAATGCTGTTATTTCTCCCACCATAAAAAAGCAGAAAAAAAATATTTTGCCACCTCTTCCCCCTTACTCTTCTCTTCAAATACAGCAAAAATTCTTGAAAGAGTTGTCTGTTTAAATCAAGCGTCAGCAAAAAACCACTATGGCTCAGGGGTCAGATTCAGCCTATGCCTATTTTGCATTACCTGTGAGCTAAGAACAGGTTTCACATTTTTATATATTTTGAATGGGTTGTGAAGAAAGAAGAGAAAAGGAAGAAGGAGAAGAACAAGGATATGAAGAAAAGCAGCAGGAACTAAGACCATATGTGGGCCACAAAACCTAAAATATTTACATCTGCCAACCACTTTGCCTAAACTCATTGCACAAATTTTTCCTCCCACCATCCTCCCTTAAATCCACTCTAATCAGGTTTTACCTCCAGCACTCTACCAAAATGGCTAATATGAAGGTTACGTCTCCCAACTTCATCTTTCAGTGCTTTATCCCTTCTTCATTCCAATTAACTACAACATTCTCCTTGCTATCCCTGAAGGCTACCAACACAAGAGACAAAATTTGAAGTCCAGCTAAGTTAACTACTAATAACAACAAAAAATCAACACTCTTTCAGAGGGAAAGAATTATGTCTCTATACTGTATCTCCCAAAATATCCAGTATACAACTAGATCAGTGAAGGAAAAACAGGAAAATATGACCACCGATAAAGAGAAAAAGCAGTCAAGAAGACCCAAACCCAACACAACCCAGATTTGGAATCAGAGGACTCCGAAAGCTCTTTTAAATATGTTTAAGGATTTAAATGAAAATATGGCCATAATAAAAGACCAGATAGGTACCTCAGTAGAAAATAAAACTACCAAAAGGAGCCAAATGGAAAATCTAGAACTAAAAAGTACAATACCTAAAATGAAAAATTCACTGGCTGTGCTTAACAATGTATTAATTGGAGATGGGTCAATGAACCTGAACCTGAAGACAGATAAAAGAAGTTACCCAATCTGAAAAAAAAAGTGACCTGTCAGACAGCAAGAAGTTACCTAACATGTGATACTGGAAGGATAAAGGAAGGAGAATGGGGCAGGAGAAAATATCTGAAGTGATAAAAAAAAGTTTCCTTTGAGTACTGTAATAGGCTGAATAATGGCCACCCAAAGATAAACAGGTCCTAATACATAAGAACCTGTGAATGTTACCTTGTATGTTAAAATTTTTACAGATGTGATTAAAATAAGGATCTTAGAAGAAGATTATCCTGGCTTATCTTGAAGGGCCCTAAATTACATCACAAGTATCATTATAAGAGAGAGGCAGAAACTAGAATGAGGCGGCCACAAATCACAGAATGCCGTAAGAAGTTACAAAAGGCAAGGAATGGAGGCTTCCCTAGAGCCTCTAGAGGGAGCACCTTGAATTCGTGTAACACTGATTTTGGACTTCTGGCTTTTAAAACTCTGAGACATTAAGTACCTGTTGTTTTAAGCTACCTAATTTGTAGTAATTTGTTATAGAAGCCACAGGAAACTAACACAGTTACCAGAAGACATCAACAGAAAATTTGCAGTCTACTGAGGAAAACGTATGCCCAATAAACATGAAAAATTCTCAACATCACAAGTAATCAAAGAATTGAAAAATAAATTAAGATACCATTTCCTGATTATTAGTTTGACAGAGTTTAAACCCAATATAAAACTCACTTCTGGCACAAGTAGGCAATGAAATGGACACTGTGTATGTTAGAACAACTTTTCCAGACAACAATCTGGCAAAATACATCTCAAAATGTTATTATCCTGACCCAATAATCAAACATATGTGAAAATATTATTCCTCTTTGACCCAAAAATTCTAAGAATCTATACGAATCAAGACTGCAAATATTTATATACAAATAATATATAAGCATTTAAAAACTGAAAAATATTTAACATCAAAATATTCTATTATATAGTTTTAAGTTTAAAAAAGGAAAGATACAAACTGAATAGACAATATGTTCCCAATTAGAGATTGAAATGAACTACTAAAAAATTAAAATGGTGTTAGGTAATGAGGTTATATGAGTTTTTTCCAACCTATCGATATTCCTTGGTGCAAATTTTCTAAAATAAATATACAATGCTCTTAATCAGCAAAGAAAAATAACTCCTTCAAAATATATAGAAATGCATACAAAGAAGAGAAACTAAATACAAAGGGAAAAAATGGTTTTTAAGAGAACAAAGACATTCTCTTAGCAAGAGAATATGGCTGTAGAATTCCACAGCTGAAAATAATTCAGGAATCTTGCTTTCAATGTTATTATTACATAAGGAAAAAAAAGAAATACCTGTTTTATACAAATAATTCTCCTTCACTGAACATCTCATTTTTAAAATGTGCCTTTACCCTTTCTAAAAATTTTTTTTTAGTTTTATAAACTACCTGTATGATCAAAAGAGAATTTACTCATTCTTTATACAACCATATAAATGACCAACCAAAAATCAATTTGTATAATAAAGAATATAACTAATTAGAAGTATAAAAGTGAAAGAGGATCTACAAATGCTTAAGAGGTTACAATGTCCAAAGTGACTTGAAACAAAATCCAATAAATTACAGTAATAAAAGTAATTAATATATGATCAAGAAAAGGGAGAAGGGGTAACTGGGTGATGGGCATTAAGAAGGGCACATGATGTGATGAGCACTGGGTGGCATATGCAACTGATGAATTATTGAACACTACATCTGAAACTAATGATGTACTGTATGTTGGCTGACTGAATTTAAATAAAAAATAATCAAGAAAAACTTAAGCTACAATAACACAACTTATATTTTTAAAATAACTATACATGGAAAGTGTGGTAATTCAGAATCTTTAAACACTTACAAAAGAAAAGGTGTCAAAGTGACAAGCTAATCTTATTTTCCCGGTGGATAAAAATATTAAAAGGACTCAAGTAACAAAGTCTACCCTTTGTAATAATAAAGATCCATGATGATTCTAAAGTCTGAAACTTGTGGGAGACTAAAATGGCTACTTCCCATAACTACAGCCATTACTCACTACCACACTTCTAATCAGCACTGCCCAAAAGGACTTTCTGCAATGATAGCAATATTCTATATTTGTGCTGTCTAATGTGATAGCCACACGTGGCTACTGAGCAGCTGAAATGCGACTAGTTCGACTGAGGAATATTTTAATCATATATCATTTTAATTAATTTTAATTGCCACATGTGGCTAGTAACCCCCATATTGTACAGTGCAGCATTAACCCCCCCATGTGTACAAAAATATATAAAGTGTTTATTTTAATAGGTATCTTTAATATTTGTTCACATTCAATTTACTATAAAATAAGTTTCTACATAGGAGTGAGTTCACTCCTTTATGAGTTCAACTTCCTTAGTGAAACATATGATTGGTAAATACATCATTAATGTTTGATAAAAAAAGATACCTTACCAGTTCCATCTGAATCCTCTACCATTGGATTTATTTCTACCATAGTTGCATCATATTTCAGGAAAAGGTTGTAAAGCTTGACCATATTTTCTGCCGCAGAATCCACAATATTAGGTGGAAATCCCATCTTCTGTGCAAGCTGAAATTCATTTGTCTCTTTATTATAGTATAGGTATGTTGCATCTATCCAATCAACATTAAATTCTTGTAAATAAAAAACCTTATTATTTATCATTAAAATGATAAGCATGAATCATTTGTAGTCAAACATGAATGACTGAAATAGCAGCTACTATTACTAAATGGTTAAACAAAACTTTTTATTCAAAATTCTCACAAGGCAAGTAGTATGCCCATTTTATAAATGAGAAAGAAATTCAGAGAGGTCAAGTGACTTGCCATTTGCCTAGATTCCAGTTCCAGTGTTTATTCCATAGCCTCCATACTGCCTCTAAGCCTTATGGCAAACCTAAACTGGAAGAAGAGGCTTATATTTTATTAAAATGACATATAAAAGGCAGACTGACAATCCCAATGGTCCAAATAATAGCAGAAATATTAAATCACCTGATTTTACCTTTTAGGTAATTTATGAAGAATGTCTACCAAGCAGAGGACACATTCAGTCAAACCAGTATAACTGCATTCATTCAAAAATCTACGGAGTACCTAATGTAAGTGAAGCCCAAAAGATATAGGTACTTAAGCTTCCAATCTAATAGAAGAGTTTACAGTCTTGAGCAGAAATTCCTAACTAGATATACCGAAGAGCTTTTTATTTTTTATTTATTTATTTATTTTTTAAATACATATCCCAAGGTCCCAACCCAGCAGTTCCAGTTCACAAGTTCTACAGTGGACCAAGCCATCCACAATTTTTGAAGTTCCATAAGCAATTCTGAACCACTGGTACAGAAGCTACATGTCTATATGCTTATTCTAACTGCTGCCACTGCTCAAAAACACGATGGAGGACATTCACCTCTTTTCCAACTGCTGTCTAAGGCTGCAATACATTTTTACAGAAAATCTTAAATTCTTTAAGGGTGAATATGGTTTTTGTAAAAAATCAAATGCCAATAAAGTAGATAATCAAGCTAAGAAATGTGATTTTCAATTAAAAGTTATTTCAGGGGCACCTGGGTGGCTCAGTCGGTTAAGCATCTGCCTTCGGCTCAGGTCATGATCCCAGGACCCTGGGATCGAGTCCTGCATTGGGAGCCTGCTTCTCCCTCTGCCTGCTGCTCCCCCTGCTTGTATGCTCTCTCTCTCTGACAGATAAATAAATAAAATCTTAAAAAAAAAGACTTATTTCAAATAAAGAATAATAAGAAATAAATGAGAAATAATGAAATTTTATTTCATTAAGAAAGATTTTCACCAGGTCATAATCCACCATTTTAGATCTAAACATTTGAGAATTACGACAGAATTCTGATCAACCCAGAATGATATTAATTTACCAAATGCTATGCTAGGTACTATTTCTGTTCATCACTCAAAAAGCTATAATCTTAGTAGATTATGCCTTCAAGTAGTCTTGTAAATCAAGTATTCTTTCTCATCTAAATTTAACTGTCCAGTCATCACTTTTTTTTTTTTTTTTAAGATTTTATTTATTTATTCATGAGAGACAGAGAGAGGCAGAGGGAGAAGCAGGCTCCCAAGGAGCAGGGAGCCAGATGCGGGACTCGATCCCAGGACTCTGGGATCATGACCTGAGCCGAAGACAGACGTTTAACCATCTGAGCCACCCAGACGCCCCTCCAGTCATCACTCTTACATAACTACCTAATGAATCGAACCTCTGTCCCATTTAAAGATTTATACCATTCTTTTGCCTAACTGACATTATCAGAGTAATTTCTCTATCTCCTTTAAACCTTTGTGCCAGTCAAAAATTCCTGTTCTACTGTACTTCAATACCATAAGCTTATTTTGACATAGTTTCCCACTAATAGATGGTAATTTCATTCAAACTTTAATATTCAAACTTTTCTTTTAAGATGGGTCACTTATTTTTCATACCCAAACTAAACAATTTAATTCAATAGCAGTATTACCAACCTTACCAAGCAACTCTCACAGGCCATGGTATTAAACTTCATGGTTGGGCTTTTTTTTTTTTTGGCAGGGGGTGGGAAGGGTGGATAATGGGGTGGGGGGGGAGAAGCACACAAAAAGGACTATACAGAATACTAGTTAAATTGTGGGCAAAACTTATTCTGTATGTGCAGACACTAAAAGTCCATCGCTTTCATCAGGTTCTCAAAAGCACCCATAAACCTCTCAAAAAATAAAATCACTGATCTATCACAGGGATATATAAGACAGTGTCCCTACCTTTCCATACAATTTTACAGGAAATAAAGGGGAGGCTGAAACATATTAAATGCCACCATGGGGATGTAAAATCCAGACTATGATAAACAATAAAGTATAATCACCCCAGTGTCTACAACAAATGAAAGAAGATGAAGAGAGTGAGGGAAAGAAAACTTTTTTTTTTTTTTTAAAGATTTTATTTATTTATCTGAGAGAGAGAGAATGAGAGACAGAGAGCACGAGAGGGAAGAGGGCAGAGGGAGAAGCAGACCCCCTGCTGAGCAGGGAGCCCGATGTGGGACTCGATCCCGGGACTCCAGGATCATGACCTGAGCCGAAGGCAGTCGCCCAACCAACTGAGCCACCCAGGCGCCCGGGAAAGAAAACTTCTAAATTAGAAAAAGACCTATGAGACAATAACCAAAAGCAATGCAAGACCTTATATGGATCCCAACTCAAACAAATTTAAAAGAAAAAAAATGAAAAACTTGAGACAAGGGAATGTGAATGACTAGGTAAGTAAGTAATGATATTAAGGAATTATTATTAATTTTACTAGGTATAACAATGGTAGAGTGCCTATTTTAAAAGTATCCTTACCTTTTAAAGACAAGTAATGAAATATTTATGGAAAGAAAGGAAATAATGTAGATACTTCTAAAAGTTTCAATTTCAAACAAGATATTAACATGCCTTGACACTCAAAATTTTTTTTAAGTTTCGTCAATCACTTTACTAATTCTCTTTTTTTATTTAAGTATTACAATTATCCAATAAAGCTAGACAGAAATTTTTCAGAATACAACATACCCGGACAGCTTGTTCCTTCTTGATGCCTTCTACAATATCAATAGGTTCTTTAACTATGGCCTCAGGAGTCTCAGCAGCAACATCTTCAATGTTGACACCACCTTGAGAACTTCCTATTAATACAGGACCCTAGCAAGAGGGGAAACAGACAAAACATCCAGATTTTATTTTGGACCCTTCAATAAAATGTTAAAACCTATTTATGCACACTATCAGACTTAGGCATCTATCAATCCCCACTCCTATTTTTAAATTTCCTGGAGAATTTCTCCTTATACCTCCTGCACAG
The DNA here is from genome assembly GCF_054177405.1 of Leptonychotes weddellii. NCBI lineage: Eukaryota > Metazoa > Chordata > Mammalia > Carnivora > Phocidae > Leptonychotes > Leptonychotes weddellii. The sequence continues at coordinate 123,053,076 of NC_138371.1, read as the reverse complement.
TGCCCCTTTATAAGCATTCATTTGAAATAATGGAAAAGAAGTAAAAAAAAGTAGAGGAAGACAATAGTTCACCTGTGAAGGAAAAACATTCATATATAAAATATATATAATATATATAAAATATATATATAAAATATAACCTGTGCACTTTTCTTAAGAACTGAAGGGCAATTAAAGTATTATTTAAAGAACATTTTTAAAAATCATTAAAAAAGATACTGATATTTAGGGGCGCCTGGGTGGCTCAGTTGGTTAAGTGACTGCCTTCGGCTCAGGTCATGATCCTGGAGTCCCGGGATCGAGTCCCGCTTCGGGCTCCCTGCTCGGCAGGGAGTCTGCTTCTCCCTCTGACCCTCCTCCCTCTCATGCTCTCTGTCTCTCATTCTCTCTCTCTCAAATAAATAAATAAAATCTTAAAAAAAAAAAAAGATACTGATATTTAAAAAGGAAAGTCTAATGAATTAAAGTTGAAGATTTTATAAGCTCTAGCCCTACTGCAAGTTAGTAAAAAAGAAAGTTACCTACCTTGAAACAATAGTTCTGGCTATTATCATGAACAATATAAGAAGATAAGATGTAAACAGTAAATAATTAAATTAACTTTTAAGGCATCTAAAAATCAAGAAAAAAACCTTAGAGCAAAATAATAGATTTGTTAATTTACGCACAAAACTGGAAATACTCTTAACATGCAAAAACAAGGAAGTGGTAAAACCATATTACTGAAGACTATTTAATGATATAGGAAAACTATCTCAGTAGTGTTACGTGGGAAAAAAATGATATAAAACTCTAGATTCTATTCTCAATTGCGTGGGGTTTTTTAACATGAAGTATGTTTAAAAGTGTACCCATTCACTAATCACACAAACTAAAAAAAAAAGATGGGAAAACATTACATGATAAGACTTTTATTATTTTGTGTCACTATTCCACCCCCCCCAATTTTTTTTTTACAGTGAACATAGTATTCTTTTTTTTTTTTTTTTAAAGATTTTATTTATTTATTTGACAGAGAGAGGCAGTGAGAGAGGGAACACAAGCAGGGGGAGTGGGAAAGGGAGAAGCAGGTTTCCCGCGGAGCAGGGAGCCCGATGCGGGGCTCGATCCCAGGACCCTGAGATCATGACCTGAGCCGAAGGCAGACACTTAACGACTGAGCCACCCAGGCGCCCCGTGAACATAGTATTCTTAATCGGGGAGAGGGGTGACTTTCATGGGAAAAAAGCAAAAACAAAAACAAAAGACTATTTTCACTTTTCTATCCCAGCAACTAGTGTTTCAGTAACAAACTCATTTTAAGACATAATGTAAAGGAATAGTATTATATTCATTACTGTCTGGAGAACAAAACAGTCCTTCAAATCCTCAAAGTAAGGCAATAGCCAAGAGGAAAAGAAATAACCTATTACTTTTTTTAAGAGAATTAACTGTTACTTAAGTGAAAAAACAACTTAAAAAATAGTACCAGCCTCCATGGAGAAAAACTGGGTGGCTGAGAAACAGGTGGGTGGGAGATTTATACTTCCTTGTACATCTTCATACCCCTTAAATTTTATATTATGTGATTAGATTGCAATATGCATGTGTAATAAAGAATTTGGCTGGCCTTTGTCTCCAGTGTCTGGACAACCTTTAAACTTTCCACTACATCTGACAGTTTATGCTAATGAAGTGACTCATGGTGCACCCCTAGTATTACAAAGGAGATGACTCAGGTAGGCCACAGGCCAGGACAGAAAGACAAACACTGTGATTAGAGGTTTGGAGTTTTGAGCCACATGATATCTGCCCACCCTTCTGGGAGGAAAGGGGGCTTGGAGATTAAGCTCAACCAAGTGGCCAATGATTTAATCAGTCATGCCTACTTAATAAAGCACCCCCCAAAACTATGGACATCAGCATCAGCAAGATGGTAGAATAGGAAGCCCTAAACCTCATCCTCCCACAGAAACACTAACTTAACAATATATGATCTGAATTTTTACTTCCTTCTATGAGAATAAATCTCTTTATGAGAATGCCAGAAACCAGTTAGGAAATTGTAGTACCTTAAGTTCAAATGCAATGAAACAGGTAAGAAAAGCCATTTCATTTCATCCAAGGCAGCCTCTCCCCTAGGCTGACACAGCTAAAGATCAAGAGAAATAGCCCAATGCCCTGTTTCTTCCTTTGGAGGGAAAGGGGGAAGTAGAATGCATCTCTAACATTCCTACTTTTCAGGGGGCTACAAAGCAACTGGTTTCTGTCTCACCTGACTTGGAGGACTGACTAGGAAAAGCATACTCTAATTGGTGGTGCAGGGGAGACATGACACAACTGAGAACACAAGAGAGCTCAGCATCTTGGGATGCTGTAGAACTTGTAATACTGCACTACAGAACTTGTAATACTGCAGAAAGAAGTCAACACAGCTCCCAAAAGTTGGGAAAAAGCACCCAGCTCAGGGACCTTTTTTTTTTTAACAACTCAAGGAACTAGAAAAAAAGACCTAAACCCAAAGTTAGCAGAAAGAAGGAAACAATTAAGATTAGAGCAGAAATAAAATAGAAAATAGAAAAAATTAATAAAACTAAGAGTTGGGTTTTTTTAATTTAATTTTATTATGTTATATTAGTCACCATACATCATTAGTTTTTGATGTAGTGATCCACGATTCATTGTTTTCGTATAACATCCAGTGCTCCATGCAGTACTAAGAGCTGGTTTGTTGAAAAGATCAACAAAATTTACAAACCCTTAGGTAGACTAAGAAAGAAAGAAAAAACTCAAACAACAAATATTAGAAATGAAAGAGAAGATATTACAAATGGATGCCACAGAAATAAAAAGGATCATTCGAGTCTACTATGAACAATTACATGCCAACAAATTGGATAACCTAAAAGAAATGGAAAAATACCTAGAAACAAATCAACCAAAAATGAGTCCTAAAGGGGAAAAAAAAAATCTGAATAGAATAAACATATTACAAGTAAGGAGATTAAATCAGTAATTAAAAACCTCCCAATAAAGAAAAGCCCTGGACCAAAGGGCATCACTGAAGAATTCCACCAAATATTTAAAGAACTAACAATAATTCTCAAACTTTTCCAAAAAACTGAGGAGAGGGGAACACTTCCAAACTCAGTGAGACCAGCATTAATACCAAAATCAGACAAAGATACTACAAGAAAACTACTAACCACTATCTCTGATGAATACTGATGCAAAAACTCTCAACAAAACACTAGCAACCAATTTCAGTAACACACTAAAAGGATTAAAAATCATGAATAAATGGGATTTATGCCTGGAATGCAAGGATGGTTCAACATACACAAATCAAAGTAATTCACCATATTAACAGAATCAAGTTTTTGATGCAGAAAAAGCATTTGAAAAAAATTCAGTATCTTTTTATAAAAACACTCAACAAGGGGCGCCTGGGTGGCTCAGTCGTTAAGCGTCTGCCTTCGGCTCAGGTCATGGTCCCAGGGTCCTGGGATCGAGCCCCAAATCGGGCTCCCTGCTCAGCGGAGAGCCTGCTTCTCCCTCTCCCTCTGCCTGCTGCTCACCCTGCTTGTGCTCTCTCTCTCTTACTATCTCTTTCTGTGTCAAATAAATAAATAAAAAATCTTTAAAAAAAAAAAAATACTCAACAAACTAGGAATAGAAAGAATTACCTCAACATAATAAAGCCGTATATAAAAAACCCACAACCAACATAGTCAATGGCAAACAACTGAAAGCTGCCTTCTATGATCAGGAAAAAAGGCAAAGATGCCCACTCTTTCCACTTTCTTCAACATAGCATTTGGAAGTCCTAGCCAGGGCAATCAGGCAAGTAAAAGAAATAAAAGGCATACAAATAGGGAAGGAAGAAGTAAAATTACCTCTGTTCACAGAAAACATGATCATGTATATAGATACCCTAAAGAACCCACAAAAAACTTTAAGAACTACTAAATGATTTCAGCAAAGTTACAGTATACGAAAATCAACACACAAATATGTCCTGCATTTCTATATACTAACAGTGAACAATCTGAAAAGGAAATTTAAAAAATGATCCCATTTACAACAGCATCAAAAAGAATAAAATAAACTTAGGATAAACTTAACCAGAAAGATAAAAGACTTGTACACAGAAAATGATAAAACAGTGCTAGATGAAACTGAACAGGACACAAATAAACAGAAAGATATCCTGTGTTCATGGATTGGAAGACTTAATACTGTTTAAATGTCCAATACTACTGAAAGCAATCTACAGATTAAATGCAATCCCTACTGGCACATTTTCCCAGTACAATCTTTTTTTCATCATCCATTTTCTGCAAAAACAGAAAAAAACCTTAAAATTCATATGGACTCTCACAGGACCATGAATAGCCAAAATAATCTTGACAAAGCAAAACAAAGCTAGAAGCATCATACTTCCTGATTTCAAACATATTATAAAGCTACAGTAATCAAAACAGTATGGTTCTGGCATAAAGATAGACATATAGACCAATATAACAGACTAGAAAACCCAGGAATAAATCCCCATGTATATGGTCAAATGATCTCTGACAAATGTGCCAGGCTACACAATGGGGAAAGGATAGTCTTCAAAAAATGGTGTTAGGAAGGGATGCCTGGGTGGCTCAGTCGGTTAAGCACCTGCCTTCGGCTCAGGTCATGATCCCAGGGTCCTGGGATCGAGTCCCGCATCGGGCTCCCTGCTCCTCCCTCTGCCTGCCTCTCTCCCTGCTTGTGCTCTCTCTCTCTGACAAATAAATAAATAAAATCTTTAAAAAAAAATGGTGTTGGGAAAACTGAATATCCACATGCAAAATAATGAATGTGGACCCTTACTTTACACCATATACAAAAATTAACTCAAAATGGATTAAAGATCTAAATGTAAGAGCTGAAACTGCAAAACTTCTAGGAGACCTTGGATTTGGCAATAATTTCTTGGCAATATTTCTTTGGCAATAATTTTCTTTGCCCAATTTAAAAATGGGCAAAGGACTTGAATAGACATCTCTCCAAAGATGTAGGTCTTCATCAGCTTAGGATAGTATAAAACAAAATGCAGTAAACTGGGTGGTTTAACAACAGACATTTATTTCTCACAGTTCATGGTTCACACCCATACTAATCTCCTTATCAAATGGTTAGTCAGCCACATCCTTCATATTCTTTCCCAAATAGCTTTCTCACTTTTTGCAGTATAGGCAGACTGAGAATTTTCCAGATCTTTAAATTCTGATTCCTTTTTGCTTAGATTAACAATTCCTTCTTCAATTCATTTCTCTTTTCTCACATTTTACCAATAAGCAGTCAGAAGGAACCAAGCTGTTCCCTCAATGCTTTGCTTTAAAATCTCCTCAGCTAAACATTCATCCCTCTGAAGTTCTACCCTCCACAAAACACTAGAACATAAACACAATTCAGTCAAGTTCTTTGCCATTTTTTAACAAGGATCACCTTTTTCCCATCATTCTTCATTTCAGTCTGAGACCTCAAAAGAATGGTCTTTACTATCCATATGGATATTTCTACCAACATTCTATTCATGGTTATTTATATATTTTCTAAGAAAATGGAGGTTTTCTCTATAGCTCTTTTCTTTCTGAGCGCTTTTCTTTCTGACCAGAATCACCTTTAACAATCCCTTTATGATAATCCCAGCTTTTTCTACCACATACCTCAGAACTCTTCCAGGTTCTATCCTTTACGGAGTTCCAAAGCCACTTCAGTGTTTTTATGTATTTGTTACAGCAGCACCCCACTTCACAGTACCAACATCACCTCACCTAAACCTAATTACCAAAGGCCTCACCTCCAAACATCATCACATTAGGGGACAGAGCTTCAACATATGAATTGGGGTGGGAGATAAACCTCAGTCCATAACAATAAACAAATAGCCAACACATAGAAGAATGGGTACTCATTATCATTTATTATTAAAGAAATGCAAATCAAAACCACAGTGAGATATTACCTCACACCCATAAGGGATAATTTCTGTAAAAAAAAAAAAAGGCATTGGTGGATGTGGAGAAATTGGAACTCTTGAACTCTGTTGGTAGAAATGTAAAATAGTGGAGCCATTGTGGAAAACGGTGTAAGGTTGCTCAAAAAATTAAATACCACATTATCATACAATCCAGCAATCCCACTTCTAGGTATATCCAAAAGAACTGAAAACAGTATCTCAAACAGATTATCTGCATACCCACATTAACTGCAACATTATTCAAAATAGCCTAGAGGAAGAAACCTGAATGTTCATCAACAGACAAAAAATAAAGAAAATAAGAAAAACTGTATATACATACAATGGAATATATTTAGCCTTTTAAAAAAAGGAAATCCTGGGGGCACCTGGGTGGCTCAGTCGTTAAGCATCTGCCTTCGGCTCAGGTCATGATCCCAGCGTCCCACAATCGAGCCCCGCATCGGGCTCCCTGCTCGGCAGAAAGCCTGCTTCTCCCTCTCCCACTCCCCCTGCTTGTGTTCCTGCTCTCACTCTCTCTGTCAAATAAATAAATAAAATCTTTAAAAAAATTAAAAATAAAAAAAGGAAATCCTGACACATGCTACAGCATGAACCTTGTAGACAATAAACGCTAAGTAAAATGAACCAGTCACAAAAAAAGACAAATACTGCATGATTCCACGTACATGAGGTTTAACTGTAACTAAAAAAATCAAACTCTTAAAAACAGAAAGTAGAATGGGGATTGCCGGGCACTAAAAAAAGTGGTAGAAGGGGAACTGCTCAATGGATATAGTTTCATTTTTGCAAGATGAAAAAATTCTAGGGATCTGCTGCACAACAATATGCATAAAGTTAACATGATTGTACTGTATACTTAAAAATGGTTAAGATAGTAAATTTTATTATATATTTTTGACCACAATTTTAAAAAAAAGAAAAAACAACTCTAGACAAGAAACTTGATGAGCTTCTGTGGTTGGCAGTATTCTTTCTGTGCACTGTCATGTATCAATATTCCAGGAGAGTGACATGTACCTGAGGACAATGGAAACTTTATGTTTGGAACTCTCCCAGATCTTGCCCTGTGTGTCTTCATTTGGCTGGTTTTGATTTGTGTCCTTTGGCTATAGTAAAACTGTAATCGTAAGTATAGTATTTTCCTAAGTTCTGTGATTCACTCTAGCAAATTATTAAACCTGATGGGGCACTAGGAACCCCCAAATTTGTAACCAGCTATTAAGCATACAGGTTACCTGGGGAACCCCAAACTTGAGGCTGATAAGTGAGCACAAGCCATGTGGAGGTCTGTACCCTTAACCTGTGAGGTTTGGCCCAAGTCTGGATAAATGGTATCAGAACTCACTATAATATACACAGACAAAATTTTTTTTTTTAATATTTTATTTATTTGACAGAGAGAGCGAGCGAGAGAGGGAACACAAGCAGGGGGAGCGGGAGAGGGAGAAGCAGGCTTCCTGCCGAGCAGGGAGCCCGATGCGGGGCTCAATCCCAGGACCCTGGGATCATGACCTGAGCCAAAGGCAGACGCTTAACGACCAAGCCACCCAGGCGCCCAGCACAGACAAAATTTTTAATGAAAGAATTCATTGTGCCTCCTGAGACTAAAGAAGAGAAAAATAGCAAGCTAAAGAGAAATGTTTGAAATTATAGTCTAAATTTTAGTTCCTGAATAAATTTCAAATGAAAAGGTATTCTTCACTTCCTCTCTAGAAAGGCAGTTCATAATTATAAGCTTTTACAAAGATCTAAAGGAGGGGGGGATACAGATTTAAGAAGGCCCTGTTCGATTAATATCATGCTACTGAGGTAGAATATAAGTAAATTAATGTATTGATAACCCCAAAATATAATTTTATCCAACAGAAGAGGTAGAAACCAACAAACTTTTAAAATACTTGAACATTTTATTTTATTTTATTTAAGATTTTATTTATTTGAGAGCAAGAACAGCAGAGGGAGAGGGAGAAGCAGACTCCCGCTGAGCAGGGAGCCCGATGCAGGGCTTGATCCCAGGACCCTGGGATCATGACCTGCGCCAAAGGCAGGCGCTTAACCATCTGAGCCACCAGGAGCCCCTGAACATTTTATTTTAGTTTTACCTTTTTTAAAATATCTATTGATAAGAGAAATTAAGAGCCACAAAGAAGTAGCACTATTGAAAGGGAAAAGATAATATTAAATTCTCACTGAAGTAATGATTAGGTCTCCAAGAGTTAGCGGTAAGTTAGGAAAAAAGACAAAAAAATACATATGAAATAATAATATATAAAAGAAAGTGAACAGCCTCTCTCTGTACTAATTCCCTAACCAATTAGAAAAAAATCCCAAAATTGTAGGCAGCTGATCAGAAGAAAGCTTACACAGGTAAATATAAATCAGTTAAAACAATGACTATAGTTTTGCATTTGGTCATGACTGCTGAATGCATGCTGTTTCTGTTTAAACAATTTGGTTTCAACTTTAAATTTTAGTGATAAACTTTCAGAACTATTTAAGTTCTAGCGAATAGTTAGAATTTCAAATAAATTAATAATGCTATTTTCTCCTTCTTAACCTAAATTCCTCTTTTCTTTGGTCCTACAAAAAATTTTGCCTTAAAATAGATCTGAATTTTAAATATGACAAATAAGCCACTTAATAAAAGTGTCTTTTGGAAAATAATAAAAGTGGGGTGCCTGGGTGGCACAGTTGGTTAAGCGTCCAGCTCTTGGTTTCAGCTCAGGTCGTGATCTCAGGGTCAGGAGATCAAGCCCCACGATGGGCTCCACACTCAGCACAGAGATTGCTTAAGACTTTCTCTCCCTCTCCTTCTGCCCCTGCCCCCCTCACTCTCTCTCTAATATATCTTAAAAAAAAAAAAAAAAAAAACAATAAAAGTATAGAAAATAAAAATTTGGAATTCTTGAGGCATTTGATACTTATTCCAGGCAAAGTAAAAAACTTGATATGGTTAAATGCACCATTCATTTACAGCAGATTACAATGTTTTACTAGAAAAAAAAATTAAAATAGCAAATGTAATTTGTTAAATTAGATTTGTGTCAGCCCAAAAGTACCCAACAGGTACTGGGCAAATGGTAAGAAATCTAATTTTGAGAAAGTGCCAAAACAGAGTAGGTACTTAAATTGATTTTTTGACATACCAACCCTATGGTAAATATTTTCCCAAGCTTCCTGATGTAACACATACTAAAGAGGACCAATAGAGCCTATGATACACTACTAAAAACAGGTAAGGAACAAAAACAATTTTTAATGATCAGCTGACTTCTATACACAGAACTTTACTTCAGTCAAAAATGTTCTTTTCTTTTCAGTTTAAATAGATGATTTTTGTCTTGTTTAAAAGAGAGTCCCCAAAATGCTTGCCATACCCCAAAAGGTAACACCAACCAACTCTACATTGGTCTAATATGAGAGCATCAAACAGTTGGCCAAATGGTTTTATTGGTCCTACTGAATTTTTATTTTTTTAATTTTTTTAAAATTTTTTAATTATTTATGTGAGAGAGAGGGAGACAGGGAAAGAGAGAGAGAGAGAGAGCAAGCACAAGCAGGGGGAGGGGCAGAGGGAGAAGGAGAGGGAAAAGCACACTCCTGGCTGAGCACAGAGCCCAACACAGGGTTCGATCCCATGACCTGAGTCAAAGTTAGACGCTTAATCGACTGAGCCACCCAGGTGCCCCACTGGTACTACCAAATTTTTAATCTGAATTATTACAGCTATGCAATGTGAAATAAAAACATTTTTCCCCCACACAAGACTCAGAGAGTTCTCTAAAAATTCAAGTCCTTAAAATGAACTCAAATTTGATCCTTTTCTCTAATGCATTTGGTCATGACTCTTCTCTCAGTGGTCATTATATCTTTAATAAAATATTTTCAGTGTGTTATAGTCATATCTTTAATAACACATATTCAGTTTGCTGTATTTACTCCAATCAAAATGAGGTACTCTGAATGTTTAATATTACAGGACTCATAACTCTAAAACAAAAAGTATAAAAATAATAACAAAATGAAACATGTTGATATACAACATCAATGGAAAGGAAAAGAAAATGTAATGAAAATAAGTGAATTTGTAAAATTATTGTTTTTGTAAATGTGTGTAATATATATAAGGTTATTGTCATGAGATTTCTAAAGTAACTTACAAAACTAAATTCTACCACATACAGAAACCTATAATGGTAAAGACATCACTTACAAATAAAACAATGTCTTTTCTTTTAATTGTATTTTATTATGTTAGTCACCATACAATACATCATTAGTTTTTGATATGGTGATCCACGATAAAACAATGTCTTTTATCCTATATATCCTGAGTGGGTTTTTACTACCACCTAGTGTTATACCTTAAGAAATACTTTCCTGTAAAAATTAAGTTACAAAAGACACTTTACAATATCACTCAAACATTACTAAAGATATAATTAACTGTAGGGGGAAAAAAAAAATCACAGTATAGAAAATAACTATTTTTAAAAAGCTGTCTTATATAAGAAACCTATTTTCATTACCCTGAAAATTTCTGTTGTATTACTAATTGTGTAATTTACATCAAATCCTTTCTAGGGCTTCCAAATACATACTCAAGTTGCTTCAAAAGACAAAGAAGCTACCACAAAGATTCAGCCCATTATCTAGCCAATGCACTCAAAAAGCCAGATAATTATAGTATAAAATGATTATCAATGCTCTCTCAATGCCAACAGGTCTATGAAAGGACTTCCTAAATGCTAGCATTTTAGGTTCCCATAAAGAGAGGAAAGCAAAGGTAGGGTTATGCTCCTTAGAATCATACTGTTTGCTACTGAATGTCATCCTTCAACTTGCCAAACACCAAACTGACTACTGAAATAACCCCCAAACTATAAAAACAAAAACAAAAACAAAACAAAAAAAAACACAAAAACACCAAGAGGTTGAAAAAGAACAAGATGAAGTCATGGAAATACATTCTTTTAATGGGTTCAGAACTCTCTTTGTTAAAAGATTTTACTCTGCTAGAAATTATTTTCTCAGTCTATGGAATCTAGAGATGAAGCCAAAGGATTTGAGCTGCTTTTAGTAAATTAACAATTTAGAAGTCCTGTGGATTCTATTTCAGCAAGGTTTTGCCTACAGCTTTTTTTTAGGCACAATATTATGTATTAAATTTTGTATCATTAACCATGCTGGGTTTTTTTAAATGATACAAAAATGTTGTGCTCATGACATATACAAATAAGATAATGGATCATACCTTTTTAATCCTTCCCATACAAATGGAAATAACCAACCTCTGAAATTGAATGTAGTAAAGTCATCCTAAAGGTATCATGTCTACAATTACTCACTTGAAATGACCTTTCCATTGTTATTGCAAAGTAGTATTCTCTCCGGGGATATCTTCGCTCACAAACCAATACTTGATTGCATATTCTGCCCTTTTCTCCTGTTTGCTTGGTAAACAACTTTTTCCCAATCATTTGTGAGGAAACAGCTTTTGCTTCTTCTGGACTGAAAAAAGAAAAAGAACTCAAATTTTTTTCTACTCCAACTGAGGAAAAACAAAAGCATATGACAGCCAAAATTTTATCTCATTTAATATTTTTTTTTTAATTTTTTTTAAAGATTTATTTATTTTGAGAGAGAGAACACACCAACGGGGGGAGAGGCAGAGGGAGAGAAACTCAAACAGGCTCCATGCTGAGTGCGGAGCCCAACACGGGGCTCAATCCCAGGACCCTGAGATCAGGTCCTGAGTCAAAATCGAGAGTCAGAAGCTCAACCGACAGAGCCACCCAGGGGCCCCACTCATTTAGTATTTAAATTTCAGTATTTTCATCAATTCAATAATAAGGGGTCATTTTTACAATATATTTTTTCTTTAATAACGATGATTTTTCCTTAAAAAGCAGGACTTACGAGAAAACTATCTTCACTCCTCCTTTGAGGCCACTCTCAAATGTTCCTTTTCCTCTACCACCAGCTAAAACCTGTGCCTTTATCACAACGTCTTTTGAACCTAGAAGAAAAACACTTGTTAGATAAGCAGCATGGAATAGCATGCAAGACATTATTCTGTTATTAAGCATATATGTTAAGTGATGTTATTATATGTAGTAGACCCATTTACCCACAATGTCAAAAAATGAAGTATTCGACATATATAGTTTTTCTCGATTAGAATATTACAACATTCACCATCTAAAGGTCCACAAGTTTAAAAAATTAGCCATTCATGATTCCTTGGAGTAGACTGAAAATCATTTTACTTTTCCTTAACACTAAATATCTAGTGCTTTGGAAGGTATTAAAAGTACAAAAATTGAGACTCAAATGTCTTCCCAACATTTCCCTACCTTTCTATTCACATGTAAAATTGCTATCCTGTGAAAATTTGAGTTAAAAAAGCTACTCTGAGCAGAAATACATCATAACTTAAGGAGAAACTGCCAGTACTCATACCAACTTACATTGTTCCACTAACAGAAAGACCTGTTGATACACTTTCTTGAGCTATACTGTTATGAGGAGTATTATCAGGAGTTAAGCTATCAGAAGATTCAGGGATGTTATAAGTCTTAAATTTTTAATTTTTTATAGTACTTTTTTAAAAATTTTAAGTGAAATTTTTAAAATAAATATTCTGAATTTTTCTTCTTTAACAGGTAGGCTGATCTCTCTTCTATCTTCCTCTTTCTAATGTGCTAAAGAAAATCAGCAAACCAGCTGGTTAGCCTGGGTACCCCTCATCATTCATGGTCCAGGGCTATTCCTCTTAGAGGGTATTCTCTGTCTCCCCAGACAAGCAGAATTTCAGAATCTCATTTTGCCTCTTACAGCATTTTGCCTATACTAGCAGTGCAACACCTGTATTACATTATGGCAAAATAATAATCTTATTCTTACTGGTTACAAGCCCAAAGCAGTCCCTGGTATATAACTACCAATCCATGCACACACCATGCAGAATACGGGGACTCCCACCTAATCAGATAACCCAACAAAATCAAAGAGGTAACAAATGCAGTTTCTGATAAAACCAGGAAGAAATGACCTAAAGTTTACACCTAAACAATTATTTAAAAAGAATGTTTAGAAAATTAATGATGTAAATGAGCCTACATTTAGAAGTTAGAAGATGGCCCTGTGAGTCAGTCAAGGAAGTGTTTTAAAAAAACCATCTTTCTCACACCCCATACTCATCTTTAAAATTTATCCAGAATCTTGACCACTCTTCATCACCTGGTTTGAACCCTGGTCCCAGCCAACATTCTCTCACACCTAGATTACACTCGTCCCTAAAAGAGTACTCTCAAAGCAGCAAAGTGAGCACATCACTCCTCTATTTAAAACCTTACAGTGAATGCCCATTTTACTCAAAGTAAAAGTCACACTCCTTACAATGACCTACAAGGACCTATACGATTCCCCAGTACCCTTACTATTTGTATCTCCTATGACCTCCTCATCGTTCACTCCACTCCAGCTCCACTAGTCTCCACTGTTCCCAGGCATGCTTCTGCCGTCAGGATTTGGCTCTAATGCTCCCTCCGCCTGGAATACTCTTCATCAGGTACAGGAAACCCCTGCTTTTCAAAAGTTTGCATTACACCCACTTCGCTTTTACAGAAGACCTACATCGGTTACCTGTTTTCACTAATTGAAAGAAATCCGAAAGTGATTTTCGCTTTTGCAAAAAACAGCATTCAGTGTTGATTTTGAGGAGAGCCATTAGAGAGGTAGCACACACCCCAAGCAGCAAGAGTGGCCAAGCTCCTTACCCAGGAACTATTCTCAGCATCCAGCCACCAAAACTTTGAACCATGCCTGTGAGCATCTGTGCTTTAGCCCAGGAAGGGTCATTTACTGGCTCTGGGAACACTTGAAAATTTCTCCTTATACTTAATGCTAACTGCTTTCACTTTATACCATTTTGGCTTACAAAAGGTTTCACAAGAATGCTCTACTTTCAGATACCAGAAGACACCTGTATCCATTTGAGAAAGGCCCGCATTCCCTTCAAGTTTTTCTTCTTATATCTCATTGTCCATGAGGCTTACCCTGATCATTCTACTTAGTAGTACAACCTGCCCACCTGGGACCAATCCTCCCCTCCTTACCCTGCCTTTTTTCCATAGAATTCCTCACCTTCACATAATATATAATTTTCTCATGTTTACCATTCATTGTTTTGCTCGAATACAAGCTTCAGAAGGGCAGAATCTTTGTTGTGTTCATTGATGGTCTCAAGCTCTTGGGAGCATTCCTAGCATATATTTTCTGAATGTTGAATAAAAGAACATTTAAAGATGGAAAGAATTCTTGCATATGTTGATTTTCCACTGCTCTTTTAAAAACTCAGAACTGGGGCGCCTGGGTGGCTCAGTTGGTTAAGCGACTGCCTTCGGCTCAGGTCATGATCCTGGAGTCCCGGGATCGAGTCCCACATCAGGCTCCCTGCTGAGCAGGGAGTCTGCTTCTCCCTCTGACCCTTCCCCCCTCTCATGTGCTCTCTCTCATTCTCTCTCTCAAATAAATAAATAAAATCTTAAAAAAAAAAAAAAACAAAAAACTCAGAACTGGAAATACTGGGCCCTGCAACTAAAGCTGTTTAGAAGTGCCTGGTTTACACAAGACAGACCCTTTTCTATCTGCCACAGTCCCCACCATTCAGGTAAAAACAACTAATATTAGATGAAGATTAGAGAAAACGTAAGAAATTTCCTTAAAACGAACAATAATTTTCTTATTGGAAAGAAAACAGGTAGCCTTTGGGACAATGGCAAATTACAGAGTTCACGCCCAAACTTAAAGGAGCAGACACTAGTCGTTTTACCTGTTTCTGGTTACCTGGTTTTTCCAGTACTTTAGAAATATTCATTCATATCCAAAGAGGATAAATGTAAACCCAACAGTGTAAGTATAATGTAAAAATGGCCAATAGTTAAACTGGTGCTTTGCTGGGCTAAATTCAAACATTCCTAACATAGTAAACTGAGAACTTAAAAAACTGACCTATTAGAGTAGTAAAGTTCTAGTTTTTCAAAAATATTTTACAAGACAGAAGTCTCTTCCTCCACAAAATGTCAATTTCCTTTCTTTAGGAATATAAATTCCTTAAGGGCAGAGATGATTCCTCAAAAGTTCCTTCTAAAAAAGCCCTTCACAACAAAAGAAAAGCCAAAAAAATTTAATGAATACAGTCTCATCAAGACAAGAGGGATTACAAGAGAAATCTGAGGACAACTGATTGATACAAAGATTTTATTCAATTCCATTAATTCATTCAACAATTACATCTATATACCAGTTACCGCTAGAGCCATAGATACACCAATGAGCAACAGAGACCTACCCTGCTCTTAGAGAGCTTACAGTCTTATTAGATTTGGCCCTTTGCTCTAGTTAGACAAGATCTTTTATGGATTCCAGGGTTGTCTTTAAAATACAGTCACTATTCCTCCTAGCTTTAGTTATTCACAAATGTCTTAAGCATTCTTCATATATAGTCATCTAATAAAACACTGGGAAGAAGAAAAAAGAAGGCAAAGTCCTATTTTATGCCATTACAAATCTCCCTCCAGGCGATTATTCATTAATTGGCAACCTTTGCACATATTTATTCAACCAGACAAAAATTCCACCTTAATTATACTAGAATCCTAAACATTAGGACTAAGACACAGAATGGCTGAATAAATAAAAAAACAGACTAATCTATGCTGCCTCTAAGAAACTCCCTTTAGATGTAAGGACACAGACTGAAACTGAAAGGATGAACAAAGATACTGCATGCAAATGGAAACCAAAAGAAAGCTGGGGTAGCTATACATATATCAGACAAAATCAACTTTATAACAAAGACTATAACAAGAGACAAAGTAGGGTGTTACATAATGATAAAGGGGCAATCCAACAAGAGGATGTATCATTGATAAATATTTATGCACCCAACATAAGAGCACCTAAATATATAAAGCAAACATTAACAGACATAAAGGGGGAAATAGACAGCAATACAATTAATAGTAGGGGATTTCAATACCCACGTATATCAATCAGTAGATCACCCAGGCAGAAAATCAATAAGCAAACACAGCCCTTAAACAATGTATTCGACCATGGTCTTAATATATATATACAACATTCCATCCAAAAGCAACAATACATATTCTTCTCAAGGGCACATGGAACATACTCCAGGATAGATCACATGGCAAACCTCAAAACAAGTCTTAATAAATTTAAGAGGACTGAAATCACATCAAGCATCTTTTCCAACCACAATGGTATGAAACCAGAAATCAATTAAAGGAAGAAACCTGGAAAATTCACAAACATGTGGAGATTAAAAAACATGCTATCAATGGGTCAAGGAAAAAATCAAAACAAATAAAAAAATACATCGAGACAAACAAAATGGAAATATACCAAAATTTAAGGGATCAGCAAAAGCAGTCTAAGAATTCACAGTAATAAAAGCCTATCTCAAGAAACAAGAAAAGTCTCAAATTAACTTTGCACCTCAAGGAACTAAGAAAGAACAGACAAAGCTCAAAGTTGTATAAGGAAGGAAATAACAAAGGTCAGAACATAAATAAGAGAGACTAAATAGACAATGGAAAAGATCAATGAAAGTAAGAGCTGCTTCTTCAAAAAGATGAACAATACGGACAAACCTTCAGTTAGACTCACCAAGAAAAAAAAAAGAGTGGATTCATAAAATCAGACACAAAAAGATGAGATACTACAACTGAAAACTCAGAAATACAAAGGATAAGAAACTATTATGATCAATTACATGACAATATACCGGACAACCAAGAAGAAATAATTCCTAGAAACATACAACCTACCAAGACTGGATCATGAAGAAACAAAATATGAGATTACTAATAAGGAAATTGAATCAGTAATCAAAATCCTCCCAAAAAATGAAGGTCCAGAACCAGATGGCTTACTGGTGAATTAAAAAAAGAATACCAATCCTTTAAAACTCTTCCAAAAAACAAAAGAGGTGGAACACCTGCAATTCATTTTACAAGGCCAGAATTACCCCAATACCAAAACCAGACAAGGATACCACAAGGAAAGAAAATTTCGGGCCAATATCCCTAATGAACATAGATGCAAAAATCCTCAAAAAAATTATCAGGGGCGCCTGGGTGGCTCAGATGGTTAAGCATCTGCCTTCGGCTCAGGTCACGATCCCAGGGTCCTGGGATCGAGTTCCGCATCGGGCTCCCTGCTAGGCAGGGAGCCTGCTTCTCCCTCTGCCTCTGCCTCTCTCTCTCTCTCTCTGACTTTCATGAATAAATAAATAAAACATTAAAAAAAAAATTATTAGCAAACTGAATACAACAATACATTAAAAGAATCATATACCATCAACGGGGATTTATTCCAGGGATGAAACGCTGGTTCAATATCCACAAGTCAGTCACTCTACCAATAAAATGAAGGGTAAAAAACATATGATCATCTCAACAGATGCAAAAAAAGCATTTGGCAAAATTCAACATCCATTTATGTAAAAACCTCAACGAGGCAGGTACAGAAGGAACATACCTCAACATAATAAAGGCCATATATGACAAGCCCACAGCTAATATCCAACACAACAGTGAAAAGTTGAAAGCTTTGCCTCTAAGATGAGCAACAAAAGAAGGATGCCCACTCTTGCCACTTTAACACAGTGTTGGGAGTCCTAGCTATAACAGGCAAGAAAAAGAAATAAAAGGAAGGAAGAAGTAAACTGTCACTATTTGCATATGACATGGTATTATATATAGAAAACCCTAAAGATCCCATCAAAAAACTATTAGAATAAATGAATTCACTAATACTGCAGGACACAAAATCAATACACAAAAGTCAATTACATTTCTATACATTAATCATGAACTATCAGAGAAATTAAAAAAAAATCTCATCTACAACTGCATCAAAAGAATAAAATACCTATGGATAAATTTAACCAAGGAGCTAAAAGACCTGTATACTGAACTGTAAGGCATTGATTAAAGAAACTGAAGAAGACAAAAATAAATGGAAAGATATTCCATACTTATAGATTGGAATAATACAGTTAAAATGTCCATACTACCCATAGCAATCTACAGATTCAATGCAATCCCTATCAAAATTCCAATGGCATTTTTCACAGAAATAGAACAATCCTAAAATTAGTATGAAACCACAGAAACAACCCCAAGTAGCCCGTGCAATCTTGCAAAAGAAAAAAAAAGCTGGATATCACACTCCCAGATTTCAAACTATATTACAAAGCTACAATAATCAAAACAGTATACTACTGACACAACAAAATAGCCCAGAAATAAATCCATATATACATGGTCAATTAATTTATCAAAAAGGAGCCAAGAATATACTATGGAGAAAGGACAGTCTCTTCAATAAATGGTGTTGAGATGGGGCACCTGGATGGCTCAGTCAGTTAAGCATCCGACTCTTATTTCAGCTTAGGTCATGATCTCAGGGTCCTGGGATCAAGCCCCGTGTTGGGCTCCACACTCAACAGGGAGTCTGCTTGGAATTCTCCCTCTCCCTCTCTCCCTCAGCCCCACACTTGCTCACTTGCTCTCTAAAAATAAATCTTTAAAAAGTTTTTAAATAATAAATGGTGTTGAGAAAACCGGACAACCATGTACAAAAGCATGAAACTGAACCACCATCTAACACCATACACAAAAATTAACTTGGGGCGCCTGGGTGGCTCAGTTGGTTAAGCGACTGCCTTCAGCTCAGGTCATGATCCTGGAGTCCTGGGATGGAGTACTGCATCCGGCTCCCTGCTTGGCAGGGAGTCTGCTGCTCCCTCTAACCCTACCCCCTCTTGTGCTCTCTCTCTCTCAAATAAATAAATAAAATCTTTAAAAAAAAAAATTAACTTGAAGTGCATTAAAGACTTGAACATAAGCTCTAAAATACCATAAAACTCCTAGAAGAAAATATAGGTGGCAAGCTCTTTGACACAGGTCTTGGTGATGATGTTTTCAATCTGACACCAAAAGTAAATACAACAAAAGCAAAAATAAGTAAGTGAGACTATATCAAATTAAAACACGTCTGCATACCAAAGGAAATCATCAACAAAGTAAAACAGCAACCTACTGAACGGGAGAAAATACCTGCAAATCATATATCTGACAAAGAGTTAATATCCAAAACATATAGAGAACTCAACTGTGGAAAAAGAAATGTGATTAAACAACAGGCAGAAGATGTGAACAGACGTTTTTCCAAAGATATACAGATGGCTACTATATATAAAAATATGTTCAAAATCACTATTCATCAGGGAAATCCAAATCAAAGCCAGAATGAGGTATTATCTCACACCGGCTACAATGGCTATTATCAAAAAGACAAGGAATAACAAGTGTTGGTGAGGATGTGAAGAAAAGGGAACACTCATGCACTCCTGATGGGAATATAAATTGGTGCAACTCCTGTGGAAAAGAGTAAAGAGGTTCCTCAAAAAAATTAAAATAGAACTACTATATGATCCAGCAATTCCACTTCTGGGTATTTATCTGAAGAAAACACTAACTTGAAAAAAACATATGTACCCCGTGTTTATTGCAGCACTATTTACAGTATTTACATTAACAATAACCAAGATACGGAAACAACCTAAGTATCCATCGATGGATGAATGGGTAAAGAAATTATGGTATATGCACATGTGTGTACGTGTGTGTGTGTGTGTGTGTGTGTGTATTCAGCCACAAAAAAAGAATGAAATTTTGCCATTTGCAACAACATGGATGGACCTAAGGGCTAAGTGAAGTAAGCCAGAGAAAGACATATTCCATACGAACGGAATCTTATATATGGAATTGGAAAACAAAACAAAACAAAAAAATTAAGCTCACAGATACAGAGAACAGACTGGTGGCTGCCAGAGGCAGGGGGTGGGAGATAGGAAAAATGGATGGAGGCAGTCAAAATTAAAGAAAAAAAAAAGATGGGACTTAAGACCCATTTCAAACTTATAACCTCATAAAACATAACAATAAGTTTATGTTTTAAGCAATTAAAAAATACATAGCAGATATAAGTATTATTATTAATGAAATTTAGAATTTGGCAATTATAGTCTACTCTTAAAAAAAAGGGTCAACAAAATATGCAAAAAAGACAGACCTAAATTGTACTAGGTTGAACAATTTTCAAGCAGCAAAATGATTACATTGTGTATAATTTCAAACATGAAAAGCCAATACAGATGCAATTCTATTTAGGGTAATAGAGGAACTAAGATGTATCTGTATCTGAACTTGTACTAGGGTTTCCCTTTTAAAATTCTATGAAGCACAGCTTTTATAGTTCCTCCGAAAATTAAACAAAAATGGGAGAAACTTCCCAAGCCTAAAAGATACTATTTTTGGCAATACAGAATCATGAAATTAATGAGCTGTCTACTAAAGACCTATCATTAAAAACGGATATGAGGGGACACCTGGGTGGCTCAGTTGGTTAAGTGTCTACCTTCAGCTCAAGTTGATTCCAGAGTCCTGGGACTGAGTCCTCCATCTGGCTCCTTGCTCAGCGAGGAGCCTGCTTCTCCCTTTGCCTGCTCTTGCCCCTGCCTGTGTGTGCGCTCGCGTGCACTCTCTCTCTCTGACAAACAAATAAATATATCTTTCCCAAAATATAAATAAAATAAGTAAAAAATAAAATAAAAATGGATATGAGAAGGGGAGCCTGGGTGGCTCAGCTGGTTAGGTGTCTGACTCTTGATTTTCGCTCAGGTCATGATCTCAGGGTCCTGGGATCAGGCGCTGTGCTCAGCGGGAGTCTGCTTGAGATTCTCTCTCTCTGCCCCTACCCCTGGCACATGCTCTCAATCTCTCTCTCTCAAGATAAATAAATCTTTTTAAAAATGGATATGAGAAAACCAGTTTATTTAAAAAAACACACACACACAAAGGAAAAGAAACTATATTTCTTCACAACCATTCTTCCATCCCTAACTTCAGTTATTCACAACAGGCAAAACTAGCCTCCAGAATAGTGTTTCCAACTTTTTTCACATCATGATATACACAGAAAATTATAGAATTTGTAGGGAATACTGGGGAAAGAGGCCAGGGCTATTTCAGGAGTCATCACCAGCTGTAAGGCTCAGCGGCCCCAGTCCCCATGCTAACTCACAGAACTGAGGGGAAGCAGGTTTGACCCACCTGTAAAGCATTTATATCTCACTATATCAGTTGGTGATGTAAGAGTTTTAATAAATGGGAATTAATACTTTGTGAGTTGTTCAATAACTCAAGAAGCAAAGAAGCCAAAATCAGCATTGGGAATTGCTAGCTAGATGGACAGAACCAGGTGTATTTCTAAGGCACCTTATACCATACCTTGTGCAATTAGATCCTATAATCAACATCTTCTGACATTAAATATCAACATCTTCTGACATTAATGACTCCCAACAAAAGACAGAACTGTCCTCAACATCTTCATAGTAGTTACTAAATATACCTTTTAAAAGTAGCATTTCTGATTCTCTAAATTTAAAAGACCTCCTTAGTCACTAATCTCACTTCCATACTATAATCATCATCTGCAGTGTTATTTAACAAAAACATACTTTCTAGATGAATAAGATACCTTCTGTTCTAAAGGGCTCAAAATCAGAGCTGCCTACCTGCTCCTTACTTCATAGAAGTCCTGGTCCCAGAGGCCTTCCCAGAAATACTCATAATTAGAGTATACCCTGCACATGTTAACTATTCTTTCTTCCTTTAATCATTTAAGCATCATTAAAGTTTATAAGGAATAAAGAAATCAAGAAACTGGCATCCAAATAAATCCTATTTGTTTTATGAAAGAGTTCCTACAGATTTTTTTTTACAAAACAATGAATTTTGACTAAATGAGTAAATATATGGAAAATACAGAAAAAACAATTATAATAATTTGGAAATAGAAAAAAATAGTTTTTACCAACTTCATTAAATATAAATCAGGCCTACTAACACTGGCATGAAAAACATTTTAAGCTTCAGCATTATTACAAAGAAAGAATTGGGGGGCGCCTGGGTGGCTCAGTTGGTTAAGCGACTGCCTTCGGCTCAGGTCATGATCCTGGAGTCCCGGGATCGAGTCCCACATCAGGCTCCCTGCTCAGCAGGGGGTCTGCTTCTCCCTCTGCCCTCTTCCCTCTCCCCTCTCGTGCTCTCTGTCTCTCATTCTCTCTCTCTCAAATAAATAAATAAAATCTTTAAAAAAAAAAAAAACAAAGGAAAGAATTGGTAAACAAACAAAAAACCATCACTCAAGAGATTAGACTAACAAAAATAAAAGAACAAAGTCAAGGGTCTAAATTTCATTCTTAAGGACAGAACAGTAGAGTAAGAAAACCTTATACTTTCTCAATTGCATTTCCACTTTTCCCTTCTACTTAGCTGACTCTTCTTTAGAAATTAAAGTTTAGGTCATATAAATAAGATCAAATCTCAAGGGAAGAGTTATTAAAAAGTAGCCTTTACAAGAACTACTACAGAAATACAAAGTACAATCACAAGTTTTCTTTAAACTTGACCTTTAAGAGCCTCTAATATACAGTGTTTTGAAGATAAAAATGAGGCACATATTTTACCATGCACAAGTTCAAGCTACAGGTCACCATTAATTAACAAAAATTTCACCAAAATTAGTATCAATTTACACAAGGCTTTCAATGAATAAAAAGAAGTTTGCTTATAATCTGAATAAAAAGGATTTTTTTCTAACAAAAAATTAAACTGTCAATGAAAAATCATGCTTCCAAGTCAACATCTCATTCAAAAACATAACTTATATGACATATTTCTGAACTTGTACATGCCCTTACTTTTAAAAGAAAAACTCATTCTAGAAACAAGTAAATACAAAATGAGAGTAAAACTTTAAAAATTTTAAACATTTTTAAATGCTCCATTGCCTTCTTAAAATACTAATAAAAGCAAAGTCTTCCCCAAAGCACATTCAAAGCCTTATTAATCAAGTATACATACAACAGACTGTGCTAATCTACATAAAATTGGTGGGATTTTAAATACTGCTAAAAATAAAATGCAGTGTATAGCTAGTAAATTACTCGTTATTATGGCCTCATATTAAATCATTAAAAATGTAAAGTGAAGGATATCTTCTAAAGCCAGTATTTTTTAAATAAGAGATTAATATAAATTAACAAAAGCTATTAAGTTTTCTGTTATCAATAAAAGAATCTACTAATAAACATGGGCAAGTACTTAATTCATTTAACAAATATCAATAGTTACTGATTACCTAAGTGCCAGGTATTCTTCTAAGAGTTTAGGAGGTAGACAAAATAAGACAAAGAAACCCTGCTCTCATGGAGCTTACAGTCTAGGGCTCAGCTTCTCCCCTCCCTCCCACCACCTTGGTTCCATACTTTTCCTGTCAAAAAAAAGTCGGGGGAGGAATATTAGACCTCTTTACAACCACATAAACAGCTAAGATTTTCTTCATTACTTCCTTGAAGAATCATCACAGACAGCAGTCTTTTAAGCTTCAGAATATTAAACAGATCTTCCTTCCCCATAATTATATTCCAACTAAAAACAGGACTTTAAAGGCTTCCTAATTCCAATATAATTGGTTCTTAAGTTACTAGCTCTATGGGAGCTCATAATAATCTCATAATAATTTTAGAATGTCAACAATCAAAGTTCCACCTTCTCTTTTAAATAAAATTCATTTTTTAAAAAATAAAATAAAACCTATAAGCTGTTATAAACTATAAGTAAAGTTCACATCTTATCAGAAGTGCCCATGTCAAAGTGGCTTAAGTTTTTCTTAAGTTAGTACCTAATTTTTTGGCAACTGCATAAGCTTCATCTGGTGATTTTGCCACATGTCCTTTGGGAATGGAGACACCAGCTTCTTGCAACAATTCCATACTCATGTATTCATGTAGTGAGAGACTCCTTTTTTGCTGCTGCTGTATTTGGAGTCCATGGTTGTTAAAAAATCCAGAACTTCCCAGAACCTAAAGAAATTGGGGACATATTATATATGACAGTAATTTGGAACTTATTAAAAACACCTTCCCAAAATACTTTTTTATATACAGTACTTGGTTCTTCATAACTATAATAAAACCGTTACATTAAATCATCAAAGAATAATATTCAGAGTACCTAAATTATAACCTAAGAGCTAACCTACCAGCTAAATACCAAATGTTACCTTTGTAGTTTCAACTATTTTCTCATCATGTCTGGTCTTATCTTTTATTTGACTCCACTACCATATCCCTAATGACCTACAGAGCATTTCTGCCTCAATGCCAAATTCAGCAGATCTAAAACCAACCTCATCTTTTCCAACAAACCAAAAATCCTTCCCAACTTTCTTCTCTCCATCATTCTTCCAGCACCAAACAAATAGCTTGGCACTAGATATGTGGTACCTAGTTGAGTGATAGTTATTACTCTTTCATACACACAAGACTCAAAACCCTGGTTTCATCTGTAGTGATCACTGTGGTGTGCTACTCAGATTCCCCTTTCATAGCCCAGCTGCTGGGAGTGCTGGCTACTGACAGCTCTCAGCTGAGTCCTCTCATTGGCTTCTTTGCCCAAGTCACACCTTCCCATTGTCAGCCGGCATCCAATGACTGGTCAATGGGGGTTAAGGTAAGGATATAAAATCCTAGCACCTCACCCCAATTTGGGATAATTCTGAAGGACCATCTTAGTTCCAGATATCCCACAGGAAAGGCAAAGGTTCCTACTGCAACTGTACCACATTTCTACTTCTCCCTCTACTCAATCCTCCTTCCTTCACTCCCCCACAGGTGTTGATCCAGATACCACTTTCCAGTTGACTTCTTCAATGAAACTCTCTATTTCATAGCCCGCAAATATCATCCAAATTCCTCAATCCTATCAACTTTATATGACAATATGTAGAACAAATTAAGTGCTATGAAAGCCCTGGAAGAACGAACTGAAATTACACATTTAAGTATTAGCCATACATTTCCATTCTCTATACAGCAATGCAGAATACTGAAACACAGCTCATATGAAACACACAATAGCATAAGAATTGAATTTAAAGGGATCATATATACAGTCTATTTCTTTTTAATATAAAATATTGGAAACCATTTACTAATAGTCCATGTTACAGACAGTTAAGAGGGTTAGAAATGTGCAGTGCTGGACTATCAACTATTGCTTTATTAAACAGTCTTTCTTGAAGGGGGTTCATGAGCCATCTGCATCAAAATTACCTGGGATGTGTCTAAAAATGCAGATTCTGGGGCCCCACTCTCATTTACAAAATCAGAATCTCTGGAATGGGCCTCAGGAAATCTGCATTCATAACAAGTCATTCACCTGATTCTTAAGCACCCTACAGTTTGAGAAACACAAGTCTAAAAAGTCAGTCACACCTAGTAACAACTTATTTGATTCATCTGGTAAGCTAAAATTCTGAAGAACATTTCACCAGAGTAACTCAACTCCCTGATTTAGTGTCACTTCAATATTAAAAACCAGCAATATCCCAAACCATTCAGTACACATCTACTTTCTGAAATCCCATTCCTGGGTATATACCGAACAGAAATGAGTGCTTCGTCTACCAAAAGGCATATATATAAGAATATGCATAACAGGCTTATTCATAATAAATAAAAAGTGAAAATGACCCAATCTCCCATCAACAGAATAAAATATGGCATATTCATATACCAGGATATTACAGAGCAATTTTTTAAAAATACCTGTTGCTCAATGGATTAATCTCAAAACATAATTTTGAGGAAAAGAAACCAAACACAAGAATACATACTTTTTATATAGTTCAAAACCAGTCAAAATTAGTGATAGAAGTCAGCCAGAATTAGTGGTCACCTTCTGTTGGGGAGTACTAATAAGGGGAGAGGATATGGGTGCTTCTGAGGGCTGAAAGTATTACATATCTTGATCTGAATGGTGGCTACACAAATGTATACATACATAAAAATTAATCTAGCTACCCACTCAAAGTTGTACACTTTATATAAATTATACCTCAAAATAACAATAAAAATAAGAGGGGAAGGGGAATACCTAGCAGAGCTTGGTAAAAATAGTTATACACTCAAACATTTTTTGAATGCCTATATACCAGACACTGTGCTAGGGATGCTAAAAGGATAAAACCAACTTGGTCTCAGCCACAGAATTCATTTAATGTAAATGAGCATGTAAATGAACACCTACAACACAAATAAGAGCATTCAGAGTCATTATGCAGCACCTAATTAGGGGAAAGACTAGAAAAAGTACTACGGAGGCCTGATCCCAGTTTGAAAATAAAAAAACTTGGGGCTCCTGAGTAGCTCAGTCAGTTAAGCACCCGGTTCTTGGCTTCAGCTCAGGTCAGGATCTCATGGTGAGATGGAGCCCCCAGCAGGCTCCAGGCTCAGCTGGAAGACCCCTTCCCCTCTCCCTCTCCCTCTGCCCCTCCCCCCCATTCACAGGTGCTCTCTCACAAATAAATAAATAAATCTTTGAAAAAAATCAATAAATAAACTACTATCTATAAAGGACATTTGAGAACAACTGGGGAAATCTAAATATAAATTTCCAAAGTATGATAATTACAAATTTCCTAAATATGATAACTATGTTGTGGTTATTTAGGAGAATGTCCTTATGTTTAAAAGGCATGTAGTAAAATATTATGTAGGGATAAAGTGCCAATACCTGCCACCTACTTTTAAATGGTTGAGCAAAAATAAATGAATGTAATTTTATACATACATATATAAACATATATATGCAAATGAATGTAATTTTTTAAAGATAAAGAAAATGTGGCAAAATGTTAAATATAGGTGAAAGCAATATATGTCCTCACTGTACTATTGCTGGAACATTCTATCAGTTTGAAATTTTTCCAAAAAAAGTTCAGGGTAAACCAATGACACAAAGCTCTGAGTATATTTTTACAGTTTCTTTCAAATATCTATATTCACAAAGAATAGTAGTACTCATAAGGTAATGCTGCTAGCTTTTATACCTCCTTAAAGGTTTTTTAATATCTGAAGTGTTGATAATCCTTTCCTTGCACCTCTAGAAGTTATGACTTGAAATATCAGTTTTTTTAATTACCCTGGTAAAAAATATTCCTGAAGAATCACAAGGATTCCCACATTGAAGTCTTTGTCTTTCTCCACATTATCACTTAGAAGATTCCTACTGCGAAAAGGCCACCAATTCCTGGCCAAATCCCTATACCACCACCCATTTAATCATTCACCTAATTTAAATCATATTAATTCAAAAGTGGGAAAATGTAGTCACTGGGGAATGTGATTCACAACTGAGAAAATATTTAAAATTAGTTCATCTGCTCATAACCTGAACTATTTTATCAGATATACACTGGACAAAAGATAGAGAGAAACTAGGAGGGTCATAGAACTAAACAAAATGTTTAAGAGTATTTGCTAAACTCACTGTGTGACCTTGAACAAGTTTCCTAGGAAGGAAAGACAGCACTCTTTAAGACTCCTAAGAAGGAAGTTCAAGACCAAAAAAAATCACTTCTCCTATTAAGAAGCATACTCATGTAATTCACTGCCTCCAGGTTTGGAGAATAAAGAAAAAAAAAGTTTAAATCAATTCATTTTTATCATGTCTAAGGAGTTAATTTCAGAACATAATCTAAAACTCTGGAATTGACTTATGAAGCCTATCATGCCCTTTCACAAGTTTCTTGGTGTCAACGCTGGAAAGAACAGGCCAAGCCTTCTGGAAAAAATTGAAGAGCAGACTCAAACACACAGGCTTTGGAGCCAGACA
This sequence comes from Leptonychotes weddellii, assembly GCF_054177405.1. Lineage (NCBI taxonomy): Eukaryota > Metazoa > Chordata > Mammalia > Carnivora > Phocidae > Leptonychotes > Leptonychotes weddellii. The sequence continues at coordinate 123,025,236 of NC_138371.1, read as the reverse complement.
GTTCTGGAATTAAGCCTTAGCTTTAACCCTACCTGCTTTGTGACGGAGCCCAAATTACTTGCTCTCTAAGCCAGTTTCTTCATCAATGAGGAGGATATTAATGACGCCCTTACAGTGCTGCTGGAAAGCCTAACAAGAAACTACAAGTAAAATGCCTGGCTCAGTACCTGGCACACGGTAAACACTCCAAAACAAAAAATTAAAACAGACAAACAAAAACTTGTGATTATTATGCTATACTCTACCCAGAAATGAAGTGATCCAAAAGGTAAATGTCTTACTTCCCCAGCTGGTAAACTGACAAACAGAAAACAACTACACGGGGGAGGTGGGAAACTTCCCTGCCTCGTCACAAAAGAGGCCGGTCAGCAAGCTGGTCCTGTGAAAACATTCCCACCTATGACAGCTCCCAAGGGACATAAAAGTACATCTGAAGGGCATCTTCCCCCTCCCCCAAAGAAGGGCCACGGATGCCTCTGCCCACCGCGCGGGGTGCGGAAAAAGCACAAACTGCCCAGGCCCCCTCACCTCCACTTAGAAGCGCCCCTCACCCGCCTCCCCGCCGCCCCTCAGAAACTGAGAGAGCAGCCGCAGCCGGATGGCCGGGCTCCTCGCGGGCTGAGGACCAGAGCAGAGCGACGCAAACATGGGCCCGCTCGCAGTCACAGCGGGCAGCACTCCAGGGCAAGCGCCCGCGGGCCCGACTGGGCACCCCCATGTCACCCAATGTCACCTATTGCGAAATGATCCCGAGCCGGGCCTCACATCCCCTCAAACCTCGCCCACAGGAGCCAGGTCTCCCACCTCGCCCTTTCTCCTGCCGACCCTCGAAGCGAGAGCGGGCTGGGCCGCAATACCTGGGCGGCGGCCCGCAGCGCCGGCCGGGACCCGCGGCTCCTAAGGGCGGCTGTGGCCAATAACCGGCTGTAGAACATGGAGGCCGCCATTTCTGAGCCCGACCCCGTACCTCGGCGCCGTGCGCAGGCGCAGAGGCGCGAGGCGGCCGGCGACCCAGCTGCTCCTGACGCGCACTCCAACCCCTGACCCCACCCAAGGCGGGCGGGACCTGGGGTTAACTCTGCAAAAGCGGATTCCCTCAGCAGAATTGCCAGCTCAAGCAGGGTTGGGCTTGACTCGCACAGAGCAAATTTTGACCTTTAGATATCAGCACCGCAGCCTCAATATCCAACCTGTGACAGAAAGCAACCTGAACACTTCGTGGTAAAGTGGTAAGATGTGGTATTGGAAAAATGACCAGCGTTGCCATCTGTGCTATCTAAACTTCTCTGAGCCTCAGTTGCCTTATCTGTAAGATGGGGTTCATTCAAAAAATAAGTACTCAGTGTCTGCTTTGTGCCAAAGTTTGCGTTGATACAGCAGTGAATAAAACAGAGCGATTCTACCTTCAAAAAAGAAAAAAAAAGACTATCAGCCACTAGTTACCAATCCAAATGGCACACAGAATCGCCTAGGAAGCTTTAGAAAAATTTCCCTCACCAGACCCACCTGAGGATGGAGTCAGGATTTCTTAGAGCTCTCAGGTGAATGAGATACACACACTAAACATTGAAAACCCTGAGATGAGACGTGTGCCCCATCAAGACTTGACCACTGGACAAATGACTGGAGCCTTATTCTCCTCTGGATATCTAGTTTTATTTATTATTTTTTAATTTATCTGAGAGAGAGAAAGCACAAGCAGGGGGAGCGGCAGGCAGAGGGAGAAGCAGGCTCCCCGCTGCGTAGGGAGCCCGTTGCGGGGCTCGATCCCAGGAGTCTGGGATCATGACCTGAGCGGAAGGCAGACACCTAACCAACTGAGCCACCCAGGCGCCCCTGGATATCTAGTTTTAAAATGTGTTGAAGAGTTTTCAGTGTAAAAGATGTTAACCCAGGAATAGATGGGAGTGGCTGACAAGCATTGTACAGGCTCTGGCAGAGCTGCTCCTGAAGCGCAGTGGCCTGATGCACAGAACAACACTGTATAAAGAAAAAAGGGAATCTAAAGCAGCAGCCTATCAGTTGAGGGAATGGGAAGGGGCTTTTTGCAGCCCCCAAAATCTCTGAGCTCTTAAAGGCAAAACTTTCTCAAGGACTTTTTCATTTCATTGGCACTCATGGAGGACTGTCCTCAAAGCTCTCCTCATCACTAAAAGATACTATGTGCAGTTAGAAATAGGGAGAGTGGGAAACAGACATTGGTAGTTCAGATCTCTTGCTCTACTCTTCAACTGCCAATCATTGCCAATCAAATAAAATCGGGATAATCTGTCCAAAAAGCTGGGCCTGGGACCTACCAGTTTCTGTTGGAAGCACGTATCCCATCAGATATGAATAGGACATACTTATTTTCAAGCCGTTTGTTTTTAATTGCTAGTAAACACAGCAGTTGAACTACCAGGTACAACAAACCATCTGAGTCCGAGGCCAGTTATTTAAAGGGCACATGGTAAACTCAGAATAAGTCAATGTACTAAAATAAGATGTAAGGCTCTACCCCTGGTAGGAGCCTGACTGGCTTCATACCCTTCAAGTCTGGGTCACAGGTGATCCATTAAACATCTCCCCTGGTATGTCCTCTTCGACCCTAGCTTAACAACAGAAAAAGCAGCAGCAGAAATATGGAATAAGTCAAGGAGTGAGAAGGAGAACATGCAGATGGTGTGGGACTGGCTCCTTTAGAAGCCTAAGCAAGGGGCAGAGGTGCACTCCTTCCTCAGCACTCCTTGACTGTGTTCAGAGCTCTTTATGCCTTGATACCTTACTAAAAGAATTCAGTGAGGTAAAATGTTGGGACTCCTACCTGCTAACCTTGTTTCATCATCAGGCAGTCAGCCTTAAAAAATGAAATTGCTTTACTAAGAAACTACTTTTTCTACAGCAAACACTTTTGTAATTTTTTTCTACAAGGATCTTAGAAATTAGTAGGCAGAATGTATTAAGTAGAACATGCAGAGGTGGAGGGTAGGGGGAGAGTATATGAAGACGGGGGAAAAATATTCTTCACGTGCAATGTTATTCTTATGCTTGACCTGTAGTCTCCCACTTTGTCTATCTCTACCTCTACTTGGAGATTAAGGATGGGTGTGGTGTGCAGGAAAAAGGGGAAGAGAAATTTCCTGAGGGAGGGACTTTAATTTTTTTCACAGTCCTTTCAAATTATTAAATTGTTATACGCTCCACATTTTATTGCCCAGAGCAAAGCCTTATCTAAATTCTCCTATTGGTTAGGTGATGGGGATTAAGGAGTGTACTTGTTGTGGTGAGCACTGGGTGATGTATGGAAGTGTTGAATCACTGTATTGTACACCTTAAACTAATATAACACTGTATGTTAACTAACTGGAATTAAAATAAAAACTTAAAAAAAAATCTTTTAACTCACTTTACAAATAACTTTGCAGTATTTGAAACAAATGTAAATGGGATTATAGAAGAAAGAGCTGACTTGGAAATGTTAGCACTACCTATCAGTGTTAACACCATCTAGATTCGAGAGATGCTAAATATGTAGCCAGTTAGTGAATGCAAACTTATCGACACAGATGAGAAAAGTGGCTGCCATGAATGACATTGAAAATGCAATGGATAACATGTTGGAGACAGATTCAAACTTAGAAACAAGTATGACAATTCACCAAGATACAGAAAAGAGGTTTGGTTTGTATTGTAAGTCATACAAAAAGAAGGAGGCAAGTTTGAAATGTAGTCCAAATTACTCTTGCTAAATTTTTTTACAGAGAAATGAAACACTTGGAATAAATTGTCCTATTGTTAACTATAGAATTAATAGAATTACCAAGTACTGTAGGAACAACTTCCAATATATTGGCTTACCCTGAACTTCTATTGATGACTAAGTGGAACTTCTATTGATGACTGAGTGAATAATGGCGATTTACTGAACACTTAGTTTTTGGTGCCAGATTCTCTCTCTTTTTTTTTTAAGATTTTATTTATTTGACAGTGAGAGAGACAGCAAGAGAGGGAACACAAGCAGGGGGAGTGGAAGAGGGAGAAGCAGGCTTCCCGCTGAGCAGGGAGCGGGATGCAGGACTGTCTCCTGGGACTCCAGGACCATGACCTGAGCAGAAGGCAGGCACTTAACGACTGAGCCACCCAGGCACCCTTGGTGCCAGATTCTTACATACATTTTTTTCTATGCTTTATTTTGCCATGAGACATTTTCAGAATTCTCTGGTTTTCAACTTATTCCATTTTACCCATCCAATCTGTGCCGGAGAAAGAAACAGTTACCAGATTTATATAGAGTTTAGGAGTGAAGGAAGGAGTAACAGAGTATGGGACAACTGTATGTTTACACAGGATTTCTCTTAGTTCTTTTAAAGCCTCAGAAGGAATATTAGGAACACTTATCTAGACCACCCTAGAATGGCAGTAGCAAAAGACAGAGAGAAATACATCTTAGTAATCCTCACAGTCCTGCATTTTACAGAAGGGAAAACAGAGGTTCAGAAACAATAAATAACTTGCCCACAGTCATAGCTTTTACTTAGTTGTTCCAGCACAACATCTGAACCCAATTCTGTATGGCAAGATGAGAATTTGAGGAAATAACTAAGATTCATATCGTCTTATCATTTTCATTAACCTTTTACCTTTCACTTCATTTATTAATAGTATTCACTACCTAAAGGAAAAAATGATGGTGCAGACCATCAGAGGACAGAATTTGAGACGTAAATGCAAAGGCTGAGACCTGCAAGAGACTGAACTTCAAGTTTCAAAAGCCAGAACCAAGGACTTAAGGAAAGTTTATGCCTCAGAAATAGAACTGGAATTACCTCTTCCCTAGAGAATATGGAGAGAGGAAAGTGGGAGGGAAGCAAGACACTCTGGTGGTTCCTGGAGGAGAGCCCCCGTGTCGTATACTCCCCAATGCCATTGTGTCCAGGATGAAAGGTTATTCTACCACCCCCAAAGAGTTTGGGGGATCTAAAACAAGATCTATTGGAAGAAGACACAAAATCTCCTGAGCACACAGGTGGCACAGAAGAAGTGGAAACCTCTGGCAGGCTGGTGTACCCCTGCAAATGGAGCTGAATCATATTCCCAGGATTTGTACCCACCCCACCAAAGCTGGGGAAGCCTGCAAGGGCTTCCAGAACCTTGACAGCTATGTAGGCAAGCATGGAGAGACAGCAGGTGAAAACATGTAAGGATAGACCTCTAAAGAACAATGACGCAGAGCATGTTGGAAGAGGAATGTGACAATGTCAGCTTAGTTATCTAACAGTACCAAAGACTAGCTGTTCCCTGCTCATCTGTCACTGCATTTATCTCCTGGATCTAAGGAGGTGGGAGGGAGATAGATCCTGATTTGCCAGAGGTTGATTTTCTGGCACTTGATGTAATAAGATTAATAATAGAATTCAACTTCTGATGTACACAAATATTCATCTCTCTCCTACATATGAAAATATGAAATGAACTTGGCATCACTGCTCCACTGGGAGCAATGTTGAAGGCAGAAGATTTGTCCTGCCCCAGTCTTGTCACACTTCCACTTTCAGGCTCTGAGAGAAGGTTGCCTTGAAGAATCTCCGGAACCAGAACGCACTCGGTAACATGGTATAGTCAGGCAGAGGGGGGCTTTCAGCCACCCTTGGTTGTTATGTGAGGACTCCAGATTTCTTACCTGCCTGATCCTTGGGCACATGTTAAGTCCACATGGACTCAAGGAAACTGTCTTCCAAAAGTGTTACAGTATGTCACAAGCCACACACAACTTCATACATCTGGATGTCTTAAGTAAAAATAAGAGGGAGAAAGGTGACTGAGAGGCCAGGTGTTGAAACCAAGATAAACTGAATGTGATTTTAAAGGGGCCTGACTAAATTATTAGGCTGGACTGTCTTGAACCAGACTGAATATGTAATGAATTCTCTACAGACCCATATGCCAACTAGTGACAAAGAATTTGAGGAAAAAAATGAAAGGAAGGAAGGAAGGGAGAAAGAGAAAGAAAGTCATTATTTTTGTGCATCTGAGTTGTGATGTGAGTTAAATTTGTTAAATTTAAATTCTGCCTTAATGCATACAACACCATGCTGCGTAAAACCATCAGGTGGGTGCGTGAGTTATATACAGCTTTGAATATCAAACACAGGACAGGCTGGGAGGAGAACAGTGCTCTCCCAATAAAGTCCTGGAACTGGGCAGGGGAGGGGCCCTTGTGCCTGGCTACCCTACCCTTTAGCTGGGAATCTGAATAAACTATGAAGGAGATGTGGCAATACGAAGCTCTGTTAGGTTCTAATGCTGCAGGAACTGCTGATATACCTTGGTCACCTAGTTGGAAACCCTGCAGAAGGGAATTGTGATATGTGGATTCCCTAAAATAGAGTGACAACTAAGTAGGTTGATTTACACTTCTCTTGTATTATTCATAAACATCAGTTTGGTGTCTTTTTTTCCCTTCATCACTATTTGTATTTCATGTGAATCATGCCACCTTTTTACATATACATAAATATTTCAGGAAAAAATTGTTTTCTATTTGCTTAAATACATTGAAACTATTTTGTTATACTGATAATTGATGTGAAATGTTGGGGTTCGGGAGCGAACAGTCAGGAAGGAATTCTTGAGACATCTTTGGTGCAAAAAGCGTGGTTTTATTAAAGCACAGGGACAGAACCCATGGGCAGTATGAGCTGCCCTGGGGTCATGAGTGACTGATTACATACTTTCAAGTTGGGAGAGGGTTAGGGATGGTGTAAGTCTCTAAGGAATTTAGAAGCAAGGTATCCAGGACCTTGAGAGGCTAGCTGTTGTTAGGAAAAGGTCATTTACTACTGTCCTGTAAAACCCTAGTTAAGAGACTCTTCAGATGTTTATCAGTTTGCCATAAGCTTGGAGGATTATTGCTAGCATATATCTTGCAGTGGCAGAATGGGTAGAGATAAAGGGAGTTGCCAAGGGACTTTCATATGTTAAAGTAGACTTATAGGATCCTGGAGGTCAGACTGATGTCAAGCTAAGCTTGCCTTTTGCCTTTAGCAAAGTATTAACATTGAGGCAGTTGAGTTCCTGGAGGAAGGTCACACTGCCTGTCCCAAATACTTATCAATGGGCTGTAAGTTTAAGGAAGTTTATTTTTTTTTCTTTTGCCTTTGTTCTCCACATCAATAATAAGGAGAGAAGCTTCTGTTCAAGTATTCATCTATAGGGCACTTACATGTCTGTCACTGCTCCAAGTCCCCAGAACTTTGAGATCAAAGACATTCTCCTTGACCTCAGTGAGTCTTGGGCCTGATGCTATTCTTTTTTCACATCTTTACACAACTCTTCAAAGCACAGGTTAAGACCAGCCTGTAACATGTAAACAGACTTTATTGAAGGCTTCAGGATAGTAAAATGGAATTATAAACCCAATAAAGGAAAACTTTAAACTGGCTACTAAATGTGACTCCTGAACGTCACAGGCTGTCCTCGCCCACCACTCCCTTTAGCTCCTGAATTCCTACTATGTGTTAGGAGTAGCCTACTCTCCTTAACAGGATGCCTGTGACCTTGAACACACACTCCCCGCCCCCCCCCAGCTCAGGCTCCATCCTAAGGCTAGCTCCCAGGAAACACCATAATCTCCAGTGAACAACTCCACACACAAGAATGACAACTTTTAACATTGGTAAAATAGGGCAGCTTAGCTCTGTGCTGCCTTGAAGCTCTCCACTGCTGAACTGCCAACTCAACTTTTTCTTTCCGTAACTCCAGATTGCATTTTTCTTTTTTGGCTTTTTTTTTAAAGTTAGATTGGATTACTGAGGTATAATATACATATAGTAAGTTTCACCCATTTTAGTGTTTAATTCTGAGTTTTGACAAACAAGTAGCCATGTTATCACTGCCACAATCAAGATATAGAACAGTTCCTTCACCCACATCTCTCATGCCCTTTTAGTCAACCTCCTCATGTGCTCAGCCCCAAGCAAAGCTGAACTTCTTGCTATGTCTGTAGTTTTGCCTCTAAAAGAATGTCATAGAAATGGAATCATACACATGGTAGCTTTTTATGTCTGATTTCTTTCACTTAGTATAATGTAAGTTTATCCATGTTAAATGTATCAGAAGTCTGTGCCTTTATATTGCTGAGTAGTTTTCTATTGTCTGAATTTACTACACTGGATGAATGTACTACAGTTGATTTATCCCTTTGCCAGTTGAAGACCATTTGAGTTATTTACAGTTTTTGATTATTATGAATAAAGCCACTAAAACATTTGCATACAGGTCCTGAAGAGAACATAAGTTTTCATTTCTTTTGGGTAAATATCTAAGAATGGGATTGCTGAGTTGTATGATAAGCCTATGCTTAACATTATATGAAACAATAAATTGCTTTCCAAAGTGGCTGTACCATTTTGTATTCCCCCCAACAATGTGTGAGAGTTCTTTTTTTAATAAACTTTTTTTAAAGATTATTTATTTTGTGTATGTGTGTGTGTTTATAAATCACTATTTTATTTTATTTTTTTAAGATTTTATTTATTCATTTGAGAGAGAAACAGAGAGAGCACAAGCAGGGGGAGAGGGAGAAACAGACTCCCTGCTGAGCTGGGAGATCGATCTCAGGAACTGGAGATCATGACCTGAGCTGAAGGCAGATGCTTAACCATATGAGCCACCCAGCACTCCCTTATTTATTTATTTGACAAGAGATTTGTGTGAGAGTTCTAACTGGACTTCCAGCATTTGGTATTACCAGTCTTTGTGATTAAAAAAAAAAAAATCTTATTCATTCTAATAGATGTATACAGGTACCTCAATGTAGTTTAAATTTTTAATGACTCATCATGTTGAACATATTTGCATGTGTTTATTTGCCACCCATATCGCTTTTTGGTGAAATCTCAGTTCAATAATTTTGCCCATTTATTTATTGGGTTGTTAGCTTTATTGTTGGGTTTTGAGGATTCCTTACATATTCTATATCCAAGTCCTTTATCAGAAATGTGCTTTGCACATTTTTCTCCTAAGTCTGTAGCTGTCTTCATTTTGAAACATAGTTTAGATCTTAGTTAGCCCAGGATTCTGTAATAAAATACCATAGACCGGGCAGCCTAAGCAACAGGCATTTGTTTCTCACAGTTCTGGAGGCTGCTAAGTCCAAGATCAAGGTGCCAGCAGATTCAACTCCTTGTGAGAGCCCTCTTTCTGGTGTACAGATAGCCACCTTCTTCTTATGTCCTCCCATGTTGGGGAAAGAGAGATCAAGCTCTCTGGTCTCTTGTAAAGGCATAATCCCATCATGAGGATCCCACCTTTATGACCTCATCTAAGTCAAATTACTTCCCAAAGTCCCCATAATTAAATATATTTGGGGAGGGGTGAAATACAATCCATCCCTAATAGTGTCTCTCAAAGAGAGTTTTAAGGTTTTTTTTCTTTTTTTTTTTTAAAGATTTTATTTTATTATTTATTTGAGAGAGAGAGAGCACATGAGAGGGGGGAGGGTTGGGAGGGTCAGAGGGAGAAGCAGACTCCCTGCTGAGCAGGGAGCCCAATGCGGGACTCGATCCCGGGACTCCAGGATCATGACCCGAGCCAAAGGCAGTTGCTTAACCAACTGAGCCACCCAGGCGCCCGAGTTTTAAGTTTTGATGAAGTCCAAATTATCAATTTTTTTTAACAGATCATGCCTTTGGTGTCCTATCTAGGAAATCTATGCCTAATCCAGATCACAATATTCTCTTATATTTTCTTATAGAAAATTTGTACTTTTAGGTGTTTTTATTTAGGAATAGTCCATTTTGAATGTACTGTTATATGTGGCATCAAGTATAAATGATCTTTTGTTTTTGTTGCTCTAGCACCATCTGTTAAAAAATTCTATTTCTGGCTTCTCCATTCTGTTCCATTGATTTATGTGTCTATGCTTTAATAAATACCACACTCTACAGGTGCCTGGGTGGCTCAGTTGATTAGACATCTGACTCTTGGTTTCAGCTCAGGTCATGATCTCAGGGTCCTGGGATCAAGCCCCATGTCAGGTTTTATGCTGGGCATGAACCCTGCTTAGGAGTCTCTCTCTCCCTTTCCCCCTGCTCCTCCCCACTTGTGCTTGCTCTCTCTCTAAAATAAATACATACATACATACATACATACCACACTCTCTTGATTAGTGTGGCATTATCCTGGGTCTTGAAATCAGGAAGTATGAATCCCCCAAGTTTTTCCTTTTTCAAAATTGTTTTGATTATTCTATTCCTTTGCATTTCTATGTAAATTTTTAAATCAGTCTGTCAATTTCTACTGGGAAAAAAAAAGCCTTCTGGTATTTTGGTTGGGATATCATTGAATCCATATAAATCAACTCGAAGAGACTTGACAGTTTAACAATATGTAGTCTTCTGATCCATAATCATGGTATTTCTCTCCTTTTATTTAATTTCCCCTAGTAACTTTAATAGTTTCCAGTGTACAGGTTTTGCACATCTTTTGCTAAACGTATCCCTTAATATTTTATATTTTCCATGATACTGTTTTTTAAATTCAGTTTCTGAATTTATTAAATATTATTTACTATTACTTATTTTACAGTAAAGCATTGAAGATCTCATGTAATTTATTGAATACTGTACTGGAAGTGAAAAGCAGAATGGTTGTATACGGACTGGGAGCTGTATCTCACTGCCGCTGACCAGCATCATAAGAGAGTACCACATTGCATGTCGCTACCCTGGGAAAACATAAAAATTCAAAATTCAAATTATGGTTTTTATTGAATGTGTACTGCTTTCACACTATCATAAAGTCAAAAAACTGTAAATAGAACCATCATAAGTTGGGGACTATCTGTATATGGAAATATAATTGATTTTATATATTGACCTAGAATCCTATGAACTTGCTAAACTCATTTATTTGTTTTAGTAGCTTTTTTGTGGATTCCTTAAGATTGTCTGTGATTAAAGACAGTTACTTCTTCTTTCCGATTTAACTATCTTTTACTATTTCTTGATTTTACTGGCTGCACTAACTAGAACCTCCAGCAATGTGATGACTTAAAGTGGTATCTTTGCTTCTCTCAAACCTTAGTCTTTCACCATTGTATTAGTCTGCTAAGGCTGCCATAAGGAAGTACCACAAACTAACTGGCTTAAATAACATTTATTTTCACACAGTTGTGGAATCTAGAAGTCTAAAATCAAGGTGTCAGTGGGGTTGGCTTTTTCTGAGGCCTCTCTCCTTAGCTTGCAGATGTCTGTCTTCTCCCTGTGTTTTTACATGGATTTTCCCCTGTCTGTTTGCCTTAATCTCCTCTTCTTTTTTTTTTTTTAAAGATTTTATTTATTTATTTATTGGAGAGTGAGCGAGAGAGAAACAGCATGAGAGAGGAGAGGGTCAGAGGGAGAAGCAGGCTCCCCGCCGAGCCGGGAGCCCGATGTGGGACTCGATCCCAGGACCCTGGGATCATGACCTGAGCCGAAGGCAGTCGCTTAACCAACTGAGCCACCCAGGCG
>NC_138371.1:122990338-123013647 GCF_054177405.1 Leptonychotes weddellii | reverse complement strand
TCTCCTCTTCTTTAAGGACACAAGTTATATTGGATCAGGATTCACCCTAATGACCTTTTAACTTAATTACCTCTTTAAAGGCCCTATTCTCTAAATACAGTTATATTCTGAGGTATTGCAGGTTAGGACTTCAATATACAAATTTGGGGGGGGGCATGACTCAGCCCATAACAACCATTAAATATGATGCTAGTTGTAAGTCTTTGTAAATGCCCTATATCAGGTTGTTAAAATTTCCTTTAATTCTAGTTTGCTTAACTCTAAAAATCATTAATAAGTACTGAATTTTCTCAAGTTTTTTTCTGCATCTATTAAGATGATTATATGTGTTGGGGCACCTGGGTGGCTCTGGATAAAGCAGCTGACTCCTGCTTAGGTCATGATCCCAGCATCCTAGGATTGAGCGCCACATCGGGCTCCCTCCTCAGTGGGGACTCTGCTTCTCCCTCCCCGTGCTCTTGTGCTCTTGCTTGCTCTCTCTCTCTCCCTCCCTCCCTCTCAAATAAACTCTTTAAAAAATGATTATATGTGTTTCCTTTTTCTCTCTTTTAATGTCATAAATTACATGGATTGATTTTTCAAATATTAAGCCCACCTTGTATTTCTGGGAATAACTCCATTCAGTTATGATACATTATCCTTTCTATATGTTGCCAATTTTTATTTGGGAAAATATTACAGAATATCTTTGTGGTGCATAACATATTAAAGCACGTATTTGTGGGTGGAAGGAAACATGCTATACAAATGTTTAGTCATTTATCAGAACATGAAGAATAAACATATTACTTGAAATATGTAGACAAATATCAGGAATAATAGTTCAAAGAGCTAAAAGTGAATGAAAGCAGGACTAGTGGATAAAGTCATCCCTACTCATCCTAACTTGTTTCTCTACCATTTGAGTTTTTAAATTATATGCACATTACTTTGGTAGAAGTAAAACCTGATTTATATTAATGAAAAAAAGTAAATCCTCCCCATCCAGAGACTAGTCATTAGTTCATTTTTAGTTCGTTTTCATTACAACTCTGATTCAGCTGGGATTTTTTTGGTTGGTGCATGGTGTGTGAACACCTGGAACAGGTTCTCTCTTTCCTCCCAAATAACTAGCTCCTCCCAGCACAATTTATTGATTGCCCTTAATTTTTTTCCATGTTAATACTCTCAGTAATTTATACCAGGTTGTTTCTATACCATTTGTCCTTGCCCTGGTACCATATTGACTTGAGCTATAGCTAGAATGAATTTACTGTGGTGGAGAAGCTCATCCAAACAAAAAAAGAAATAGGATGTGCAAGGCACAGAGGTTTATAAAAGCAGATGGCTGGTAAATGCATAGTTTGGAGGAATCTGAGAGTAGATATTGATGAAGAAATTGGGGTTCAGAGCAAATGGTCAAGAAAGAATTCTTGGTAAGTCTTTGGTGGTTTTATTAGAGCAGGAGGACAGGACCTATGGGCAGAAAGAGCTATACTGGGGTTGTGAGGGATGACTGATTATATACTTTCAAATTGGGAGGAGGTTAGGGACAGTACAAACCTCCAAGGTATTTTGGAAACAAGGTTTCCAGGATCCCGAGGGGGCTTGTTAGGGAAAGGTCATTTACTATGGTTTAGTAAAAACTCAGTCATGAGACCCTTCAGAAGCCTATCAGTGGGCCATATGTTTGGGGGATGATTACCAACATACATCTAGGGGGATAGAGATAAAGGAAATTTCCAAAGGAATTTTTGTATCTTAAAGAAGACTTATAGGATGGGGGGCAGGGGGGAATCCTCAGACTAAGAATGCCTCTTGCCCTTAGCAAAGTATTAACATTGAAGAAATTGAGTTCCTAGAGGAATGTCACTCTGCCTGTTTCAAGGACTATCAGTGGGCTGTAAGTAGTAAGGAAATTTAATTTTTCTTTTGCCCTGGTTTCCCATATCAGATATGTTTCGTAAATGTTGAAAGTGCAACAGTAAGTAGCATTATTTAAAACAAAACCTTGACAGGCAATCCTTGGAGAGGAATCACTAGCTTCATAAGCTGAGACCACCGCGTGAAGCAGAGACAGCAGACAAAGGCAAGCCCCTGCACTCTGGCTTCGGTTTTTCGCCAGCGCAGGCTCACCGAGTGCTGGCGGCCCAGGGGGCGGGGCAAACGTCACTTCCCCTGGCCTCTGGCGGGGGCGCGATGACGGCCCGCCTGGAGCCTCCCCAGCGGCGTCCTGGAGTCGGGATAGGAGTAGTGGTAATTAGCAGCCAGCATCCTCGTTGTGTCCTCCTGGGCAAGAGGAAAGGGTCAGTTGGAGCCGGCAGTTTTCAACTTCCTGGAGGCCATTTGGAGTTTGGGTGAGCAGCTACAGGGGTCACCCAGGGAAAGCCCAACGTGCAGGGGAAGGATGAACTCTTTGCGTGCGTCCGTGCGTCTTTGCGTGCACGCTGACGCTGCGTCTTCTCGCGCGTTCCTCTGCTCGCCCCCTCTGGCTGATAAACCCCGCCCACCCCAGGTGCACGCTGGGAGCGGGGCACTGAGCTAGGGAGGCTGGGGAAGGAGCTGCCTTAGGTGTTGAGTCCCGCTAGCACAGTCCTGTTCTTTTGGCGTCACGGTTGCGAGCTGGTGTGTGTGGTGCGTTTTTCTAGTTCTTGCACGTAAGGGACGGAAAGTGGGTCTTTATAACCCTCGAGCAGTCCAGTTTTGCCAGTGAAGGTATTTGCATGGTTTGGCTGTGCTTTAAACTTCCACGCATGGACGATCTGTTTCCTGCCCGAGCACGTGTACTTGCACCCTGACCAAGCAGATGGGCTAGTCGAACTCTCTGGGCCTCAGTGTCTTCATCTTTCCAGTGGGGAAGTTGGAACAAAGCACTTTTTAATGTCCCTCTCTGCTTTGGCATTCTGTGGTTTGATAATGGATCAGACCAACAAAAGAAGTCGGGTAGTTAAGGGTCAGGTCTACCCAAGGGTGCAGAAAGCCGGGGGTTGTGCTGAAAGGTGGGTTCTGAAGGGAGAATACGGTTAAAGTCAACAGCAGATAAACAGCATCTAAAGCGTTCAGAGCCAGCACTTGTTTTTCCATTAGTGTAAAAGTTCCAGACATGCATAAAAGAGAAAATAGTTGGTGAATCCTCATATACCTGTTACTAAGCTTGTTCTTCTTTTATCTTTATTGCTCCCTCTCAACAGACACACACATTGTTTTCTAGACTCGTCTAAAGGAAAACTCAGACATTTATTATACCACCCCTAAATAATTCAGTATGTATCTGTAATAGGCTTTTCAAGAGACGTAAACACGTTTTCCCACCTTAACAAAATACCATTTTCACACCTCAAGGTAATTCTTTAATAACCTATGATACCCAGTCTGTACCGTCTTTCCCAATTGTCTTGAAAATGTCTTTTTATTGTTTCGTACCAATCGAGATCAAAGGAGGAGTACATATTACATGTACTTTGGGATTGATAAATTTTTTTAAGTCTCCAAATCCAATAGTAATCCACCCCCCCTTTCCCTTTCTTTCCATGCTATGTTGAAGAATTTGGGTCATTTGGAGAATTTCATACATTCTGACTATATTCTTCTAATCCACCTATTTGTTATAAAGTGCTAGTTAGAAGTAGAGGTTTGATCCTAGTTCCCTTTAACCAGACTTTGTCTTTTATGAAACATGGAATTCTTATGTCGTAGCACATGGAATTTTTTAAATAGTCTTCAGGATTTTAAAAAGCATCAATAAGTTTATCATTTTTAGATAATTAAGATAAGCCATCAGTTAATAACTAATAAAATTTCGGGCACACTATATTGTACTTGGTCAATTGTTAATAGGCATTAGGTCACAAACTAAGCACTAGTTAGAATGTATAATTACTGGAGCAATGGCTAAAGATAGCTTAATAATAACACAATAAAGTATTGGAATCTTTACTCAGATATCCAATGATAATAGCCAGAATTGAACTTTAATGAGCTTTTTACTAAGTGCTAGATATTATGCTAAGCTCTTCACATGTATGCTTTCACTTATCTTTATATGACTGGTACACTGGGCTAAGTTTGATGGGAAACAGATAGGAAATGGCTTTATTTTCTCCTTCCATTGTCTTTAAACATGATTTGTCTTTCCCTTCTCTGCTGCTCCAAGACATTTCCTGCAAATTCTATTGTTTTCCTGTCACTTGATTATAAAAATAAATCACACTTCGGTCATTGTGATCCACTTCCAAGCATTTGTCTCTCCCCTGTAGTGGGGAAAAGGAGAGAAGAGGGGGGCCTCCTCCTCTTCTCACTGTTTCTGGTTTCCTTCCTTCTCCAGGATGCTGGGGAGGAAGGGAGGGGGCCAGACTTTTTACATTACTAGTGCTGCTGTGGGGGCGCCTGGGTGGCTCAGTTGTTAAGCGTCTGCCTTCGGCTAAGGTCATGATCCCAGGGTCCTGGGATCGAGCCCCGCATCGGGCTCCCTGCTCCGCGGGAGGCCTGCTTCTCCCTCTCCCACTCCCCCTGCTTGTGTTCCCTCTCTCTCTGTGTCTCTCTCTGTCAAATAAATAAAATCTTTAAAAAAAACAAAAAACTAGTGCTGCTGTGATCCCCCCATGGGTACGGTCTGGATGCAGTATTCACAGGTGTGCTCTCTTTCTCAGCATATATTCGTTGGTTGTTTGGAAGTCCTATAAGGATGTCTATACTGCACAGTTTTCTGACATAGGTGACTGATGTAGCTTTTGCTTAGCACACTATCTTGCATTTTCTTTATGCTGCGGTCCCCAGTTGTCTCTTGTAGCATCTGTTGGGCCCAGAGGAAATTCACAATCGAAAATAATGCCTTCACTGTCACCCTTTTCTCTTGCTCATTCATCATGGGCTTCTCTAGCCAGTCTCCTGCTTTCCAGATTCTCAAGGTGGGAATAAGCCTCAGTCTCTGTCTTCACATGCATCCCTAAACATCAAGGGACACATTTTAGACTTACCGAAGAGCTCTTACCTTTCTACCGCCCCTACTCTGATGCACAGCCTGAGTTTCCGCAGCTCCATATGTCTTTAGCAGGGGAGTAACACACCAGTGTCTCCTTGGAAGTCACACTGAATCTCTGTGACCAGTTTTCTTGGAGCACCTCTCACTTGGCTTTGGGGCAGAGTTGTCCCCTCATCAGGAGGAAGGGAAACATTGCTACTATGCTTGAAAATTCATAACTTTGGGGCCCCTGGGCAGCTCAGTCGTTAAGCGTCTGCCTTCGGCTCATGTCATGATCCCAGGGTCCTGGGATCGAGCCTCACATCGGGCTCCCTGCTCAGTGGGAAGCCTGCTTCTCCCTCTCCCACTCCCCCTGCTTGTGTTCCTTCTCTCGCTGTGTCTCTCTCTGTCAAACAAATAAAATATTAAAAAAAAAAAAAAGAAAATTCATAACTTCCCTCCCTCCCAAAAATCTCTCTTTTTTATTATGTAGACTGGGTGGGGTGAAGGTCAAAAACTACTCTGGCCTTTGGAAACTTTTGAGTTTAGATGGCATCTGTTTGGTCTTTTGCCATACTCTTTAGAACTTAGAGGTGTTTATTGCCTCTTGTCCTCAGTTTTGAGGCTTAATCAAAAATTGTGAGACTGCAGGAAAAGACATCATCCACTTCTTGATACACCTACAACAACCCAGTGAGAGAGTGGCATTATCTCTTTATTTGTCCAAGATAGAAAGTAATGGACTTTGAAATCAAACCTAGGTCTAGCTAACTCCAAAGGCTGTGCTCTTTTTTTTCTTTCTTAAAGATTTTATTTATTTTTTCAGAGAGAGAGACAGAGACAGAGCACAAGCAGGGGGAGCTGCAGGCAGAGGGGGAAGCAGGCTCCCCATGAGCAAGGAGCCCGATGATGCAGGACTCGATCCCAGGATCCTGGGATCATGACCTGAGCTGAAGGCACATGCTTAACTGACTGAGCCACCCAGGCATCCCAGCCTGTGCTCTTAACTGGTATATCAAACTGTCTCCTGATTGCATTCGGCTTCCAGGCATGTGAACGAGTGCTGAATTGGCTAAATGTTCTTTTTTTTTTTTTTTGCTCAATATGAAGTCCTTTTGGTCTTCAGATAACTTCAAATACCTTATACTTCAGATGAAGAGAATGTCAAAGGCAGGGTTGTTGATTGATTATTTTAAAGCATGAGCCAGTTACAGTTCTTCTTGCTTTACACTAGAAATTCCTAGCTAAGAATTTCCATGGCAAAAAAGTAAATTACATAAACAGAATTGAATACAGTAGTATGCTTCTGTTTTCCAGTGAAACGTGGGAAGAATGTGCTCAAAGGGAAACCTGGGAAGAAGCAGCTCTTCACCTGAAAAATGTTCGCTTTGCCTCAGTTGTGAATTCCTTTGTTGAGAAAGAAAATTACCATTATGTGACCATACTAATGAAAGGAGAGGTGGATATGACTCATGACCCGGAACCCAAGAACACAGAGCCTGAAAAAAATGAAAGTAAGAGAATTATAATATACTCATGCATCTTCTGAGAGAAGCATATCATCTGAGTATTATAGTATGTTGCCATGGGAAGAGACTTAGAGTCTCTTCGTACAGAAATGTAAATATACTTAAATCCTGAGACCATAAGGACACAGCAGGAAAGAGAACTGGCTCCCGAGCCATACTATTTGACTTGCATCCCGGTTTTTCCACTTAGAGGTTTGCAGCCTTGGGCAAGTTATTTAAAGTCTCTGGGCCTCTTTTTTCCTCTATGATAAGAGTAACCACCTCAGATGGGTTGTAGTAAGGATAAAATGAGTTAATATGCATAAAGAACCAAGTGAACAGCCTAAGTACTCAGTAAATCTTAGTTTTATTGTTAGTGTTTTATTTTACTTCAGACTGATTTTAAGGAAAATATTTAAGGTGCCATGCTCAGTGTTCTCACCTGTATAAAGGTATAAATTTCCTTGTATAGAGAGGGACTAACCAGACAAAACAGTTATCCTCCGTGTCGTGTCGGGTGCTCTGAAAGCTGTAACAACAATTGATATTTACTGTGTGCTAAGCGTTGTTTTAAGGGCTTTGCATGTACCACCTCTCTTCAAGTTTCATAAAAGTCCATGACAAAGAGTAAAATATTGAATTTATCAAATATATTATTTGCCATATGACACCTGATCCAAGTGGTCTTGTGTCCTGAACCTCCCCTGTAAACATTTAATTTATTCTCTAATATGGAAGAATCTTTTCATTCAATAAATAGTTCCTGAGTACTGTGTGCCCATTACTATTCTGGGCACTAAAGAAGCGGCGATGGGCAGAACAAAGTCCCTGCCCTCTCAGACGTGACATTTCACTGGGGGGTGGGGGGAAGGCAACAGATTGGCAGGTATTTTACAGTGTAATTATAAGGAATAAGAAGGATAGGGACACATGGGTGCTGCATCAGATAGGGTGGTCAGGGAGGGCTCTGAGAAGGGGACATATATGCAGAGGCCTGGAGGAAGTGATATTTCCAGAATGAATAAATCATCACTGAAGTGTTTTGCAGATTGAATTGATTGAATGAACAGAAGGGCATGTCCCACCCAAAGGCCTGTTGAGTCATATATGATTTTTTTTTTTAATAAAACAGATAACTACTGGAAATCATCTCAAGTGAATTAGCAAAGTCTGAGCCATTTTTACTCACTATACCCTAACACCAAATGTGTGGCTTTTCTCCTCACACCAAATAATTCTCCAGACATCAGTTGGGTGTCTTACAATTCAGTTGAATTCTTACACTGTCTGGAGTTAGTATCAGATCCCAAAAGTTAAGGAGCTCAGTTCCACAAGACTGTCCCCAGTCACTTCAATTGCCAGTCGAAAGTCCTGGCCTCCTGTATTTCTGACTGCCTGGCTACATTGGGCTTCCCACTACCTCCTCCTCGGGTTCAGTAATTTGCTAGAATGGCCTGCAGAACTCGGGAAAACACTTTCCTTACATTACCAGTTTATGACAAAGGAAACAACTCAGAACAGCCAAATGGAAGAGAGGCACTGGGCCAGGTAGGTGGGGAGAGGGAGGCTGAGCTTCCATACTCTCAAGGAGCATGACACCCTCCTGGCACCTTGATGTGTTCACCAACCGGGAAGCTCTCTGAATTCTGTTGTGTAGGGTTTTCATGGAGGTTTCTGTGTAATGGGACTATTGCATATTATTATTGCTACAACTGATTAAATCATTGTCTGCTGGTGATTAACTCAATCTCCAGCTCCTCTCCCCTCACCTCAGGTGGGATGTGGGTGGTGGGAAGTCTTTCTGGTCACCAGCCCCCATCCTGAAGCTATCTAGGGACCTCCAGTGACCCATCAGCTTATTAGCATAAACTCAGATATGGTTGAAAGGGGTTTATTATGGATAACAAAAGTTGTTCCTCTCATCCCTATCACTTAGGAAATGACAAAGGTTTCAGGAACTCTGTGCCAGGAAACAGGGAGGAAGGCCAGATATATATTTCTTATATCACAGTAACACACACAAAAACACCCAAAAAGTATCCAAAGGCCTCCGGTTGGCCTTGGGCACAACTAAAATCACTCATGCCTTAAGAAGGGAAAGCAGGACAGGTAGGTGAGAAATGTACCAGGTTCCCTGGGGGAGCTCTCTACAAGTTCTGCTCTCTCTCCCATCCTAATTATCCTGGATAAATTGAGGACTAGGAGAGAGGACAGTAACAGTGGGAACAAAACTCAATAGTCTAGATATCCTGAAGCTGTGGGGAGGAGCAGTTGATTATTTGGCTTTTTAACATCAAATTGAAGTGTAAATATGGATATTTCCACGTTAACACTTTTTGTAGGACTCCGTTTCCTACAAAGCAGGATGTATTTCATATACCTGAAGCAAAATATATTTCATATAACTGAATTTTTAAAAACGAGTTTGAGGCATCATTTATTCAGGTAATAAATAAGCACAGATCATTGTTATCTAAAAACAGAAACTTCAACTTGGAAGAAATGACCATTTCCTTATTTTTATCTCTGTTACAGGCAAAAAAAAAAAAAAACCTGAGACAAAACGATGAAATAGTTTGGTTTTGTATACTTCGTGTCCTTCATAAGAAGCAGACATAGAAAGTATTCATTTGTAGATAAGGGCCGAGCAGAAAACACCGGAGTGACTGACTGTCCAACCGGCTCTGACCAGTCGGCAGTCCGCTGCCTGTGTCTCTCAGGCCCCAACCCTGCCCGGCCACCCCGCCCGGCCCCTGCAGGGATTGATCGGGCCCAGCTGAGCCCCCTGGTGCAGAGTGCTGGCCGCCTCTATTTCTAGTTACCTTCCCCTGGCATTCAGAAGGTATCTCAGGTTCAGTTCAAGTGTTCAGCTTCAGATCGTACTTCATGTTTTTCCTTTATTGAACTGTGCATACATAAAGGGCAGAATTTGGGCTCATTCACCTTTGCCTGGCTCCTATTCAGAGTACGTTGTTCAGAATATGTTGAAGGAAGAAGGGAACGAGGGAATGAGGTTCCCAAATACAGTACCTAGACTGGCCTACTTTTTAACAACTTCTAAAAGACTATTCTACTTTATGAAGTTCGTTCTTAGGGTTTTTGTTACTCTACTATTGTACGCATTGTTTTTCTCCTCCTAGAATATGGTAGTTTTGAGTCCTTTTTACATGCTTTGTGATTTTTTAGAATTCATTTATATAACTTTTTTTGAGTTTGTCTCCCTTCATTTGGTTGACCCTCTCACATGCTAGTAATCTGAAATCAAACAGCATGATTTTATAAGGCCCAAGGTTACTAGGACCAAGTCAGATTGGACCAGAAACACTCATTCCACTCTATCCCTTAGTAACAATATAGCAGGCATTATTTTCACTTTTTTCCCAGTTGAGAGCCCTTGCTGAGGACCAGCTGCAGCACAGCCAAGATGCAGTAGCTCCGTGGTGGTGGTGGTTTTATTTATAGTATAAACATGCGGTCTCTCTCCCATGTTCATCAGATCCTGGATCTGGCTCCCCCGCTTCAGGTTACAAGTTAGAGCATCTTTCCTCCAGCCAGCCAGTTATAATTAGGAGGATCAGCCAGGTGCTTCATTTTCTCCAAGACAAGAGAAACTTTACAGACAGCTCTCTTGAGACTGTTAATTCGGCATCTTGCAGACCATTGCTGGGTGACACCTCTCTGTCCCTCTCTCTCCCCCCCTCCCTCTTTCCCTTTCCTTCCTTCCTTCCCTCTTTCTTTTAGTCTGTGGTCACAGCGGCTGATCACTCCTTCCTGAACCTGTTCTAACTTTATGGATTCTCTGTCCCCTGCTTTCTCAGAGTGAAAGTACATACCTGTATTTTATAGGCAGAGAAATACTTAGTGGGAGTAACTGCACTTAAACATAAGTATACACATGTGATCATGAGGAAACGTAGTTTGAACGTGGAGTGTATATCTTAATAATATAGTATTTATATATTCATCTGTTAGGAGCATCTGTGCTTTCGTGTTATTTACATCTAAAGATTTAATTAATTTATTTATTTGGGAGAGAGAGCACTTGTGTGTGAGAGTGGGAGGAAGAGGGAGGGAAAGAATCTCAAGGAGTCTCTACACTGGGCTCATGGAGCCCATTCTGGGGGCTTGATCTCACAACCCTGAGATCATAACCTGAGCCAAAACCAAAAGTAGGTTGTTCAGCCCAGCCACCCAGGCACCCCTCATGTTATTGACATTTAAATCATCAAAGAAGGGGTGCCTGGGTGGTGCAGTCTGTTGAGCAGCCAACTCTTGGTTTGGGCTCAGGTCGTGATCCCCGGTCCTGAGATGGAGACCCTGTCGGGCTCTGTGCTCAGCATTGGAATCCACTTCAGATTCTCTCTCCCTCTCTCCCCTCTCTCTCTCTTTGCCCCTCCTGCTCACCTGCTCATGCTCTCTCTCTCTCTCTCTCAAATAAAATAAATAAATAAATAAATAAAAATAAAAAATAACTCATCAAGGAAAACACTGTTCCCTAGAATGTTCCTCTAGAATTTTATGGATTTCACAACTAATAGACACTGTTTAATCTTTCTTCTTTCAATGGATTTTTTTAAAATTGGTCCCATCCCTACTGTCTTTCTACCTAAAGTGTACTGCAACACAGAGAATACTTCTTATTCTCTGCACAGCTTCCATTACCTTTTAAAAAGATGGAGGATAGCTTAGAAATGTAATTTACCGGTGCGCCTGGGTGACTCAGTCGGTTAAGCGGCTGCCTTCGGCTCAGGTCATGATCCCAGGGTCCTGGGATCGAGCCCCGCATCGGGCTCCCTGCTCAGTGGGGAGCCTGCTTCTCCCTCTCCCACTCCCCCTGCTTGTGTTCCCTCTCTCACTGTGTCTCTCTCTGTCAAATAAATAAATAAAAATCTTTAAAATAAAAAAAAAAGAAATGTAATTTACCTTATTCTATAGGTGAGGTAACTAGTTTATTTTAATGTAGTATTGTAACCTGTCGTATATAAAGTTCTGTGCGTTTCATTTAAGCCAAATATTTAAGCAAAGATGGAATGGTCCTAAATCTGGGTTTTACCATAATGGGGCTCTTATAAACTTGGCTTCATGTGGAAATAACAGCATGTTTTAAATGATCACCATTCTGTTACGCTCATTCTAAATGCAAATTATGTTGGTACAGCAGAGCTAATGCATAGCATCACTGTGATTAGTAGCATACTGTTATCAGTGGCGGGTCGTTTTTGAATTTAATCAGTTTTTTCTCAGGATAGGTTAACTTGCCAAAATAAATATTCTTTGTTTGCTTCTAGCTAAATTAATTGATTTGGTATCTTTCTTTTCTAGGTTGGGAGTGGGTTCCCTGGGAAGAATTTCCTCCACTGAACCAGCTTTTCTGGGCACTGCGTTGTTTAAAGGAACAAGGCTACAATCCATTTAAAGAAGATTTGGATCATCTGGTAGAATACAAAGGACATCATCCTTGGGGGTACAAGAAGAAAACCTGATTTATTTTAAAAAGACAAAAGAAGGTCCTGTTAGAAAATGAAAAATATCTACATTTCAGAACAACTCCATTTTATTTAGAAAGTTCCATATGATTGTCAGTTTATTTGATCTCTCTTAATATACCCAACACCCTTTCAGCCAGTACTTGTGAAAAATTTTTGGGCATTATGTCATGAAGTGCACTTCAGACTCAGCGTGACAAATGGTGGTATTGTGGCACTTCTGCTCTCTGTATTTCTTTGTGATTTTTACTGTGCAGTTTGTCATGACCAGCTTGCATGGGGTGGAGGGCAGTAGGATTTGCCTTAGTGTTTCCGTTCAAATAGAGATCCTAGTTCAGATGCTAACACAGTGTGCCTGTTGCAGAATTTATCCTGTCTGTTGATTTTCCTCTTCTGTTTTATTTAAAGCAAAATTTTTAGTACTGAATTATGACCGTCCTTGCACCTGGAGCAACAGGACAGGTCATTAGGGTGTATGTCCCAGAGTTCTGATTCAGAACCTACCTCAAGAGAAGTGAGACAAACCGCCTGAGATATTACCCTGTCATTAACAGGCCATGTAATTTTGGATTTCTCACCTAATCTCTGTGAGATCCAGCTTCCTTATATCTAAAAGAAGAGTAGACTAGGGCACTGGTTCTCAAGGTGTGGTCTGGGGAGGTCTGTGAGACCCTTTCAAGGGCACTCAAGGTGAAAGCTGCTTTCATAATACCAGGACATTATTTGCCTTTTCCACTGTCATTCTTTAATGAGTGTACAGAGGAGCTGTCCAGAGGCTAAGGGACACGTGATATTGTAACAGACTGAATGCAAGAAGAAACCAGGCAAGCCTCATGGATGATACTCTTCATAGGTTTATCTCAAATATAGTTGATTGGGAATTCATTGATTCCTTTTTTTTAAATTTAAATTCAATTAACATATAATGTATTATTGGTTTCAGAGGTAGAGGTCAGTGATTCATCAGTTATATATAACACCCAGTGCTCTTTACATCATGTGCCCTCCTTAATGCCCATCACCCAGTTATCCCATACCCCCACCCCACTCCCCTCCAGCAACTCAGTTTGTTTCCTATGACTAAGAGTCTCTTATGGTTTGTCTCCCTCTCTGATTTTATCTTGTTTTATTTTTTTTCCTCTCTTCCCCTATGATCCTGTTTTGTTTCTTAAATTCCACATATCAGCGAGATCATATCATAATTGTCTTTCTATGATTGGCTTATTTCACTTAGCATAATACCCTCTAGTTCTATCCAAGTCATTGCAAATGGCAAGGTTTCATTTTTTTGATGGCTGAGTAGTATTGCATCGTATATATATACATCTTCTATGTCCATTCATCTGTCAATGGACATCTGGGCTCCTTCCATAGTCTGGCTATTGTGGGGAATTCACTGATTCTTTAGGCTAGTACTTATCACCAAGCAGATGTGTTACAGCTTCAGAGACTTACCACAAACCTGTAGAGTTTTTCCACATCAGCTACTTTAAATTTTTGATAGACTCATTAGGAGCTTGTGAGATTGTTTGTTTTAAATTCACCCAATTAGACATGAAGGTTTATTGCAATGGAAATTAAAAACTAACCTGGGCTCTTATTTATAGGGAAAGGTGAAAGGATAAGTTTCATATTAGAAGGGGATTGCATTTATCCCAGTACCTAATATGCTCAGTTGGCATCCCATAATCACTCAGTAAATATTTCTCTAAATAAGCAGATGAACGGAGGAGGATTTAGAACTCTTATGTAAGCAGTTAATTCTTAGGTGATTTGAGAATTGCCTTTAATGGAAAAAAACGAATGTTGACTACTAGCAATATTCTCTTAAGATTAAATGTCGGCTAGAGTTCCTGAGGTATACCTTACCCCCACAGGACGCTGGGGAACCTGAAATATCTCTTCATCTGTTTGCTAGATCAAGCCCGGAGGTGTCCTGTATCCCCAGATAAGCAAGTGCGGTATCCTAGCAAAAGCATTCCCAGTAGAGCATGATGTGAATTCAGCCTCCCTTACCTCCACTTGGAAGAGACAGTTCCCTGATAGCTTAACTGCTAGCTTTCCAAATAAGGCAAATGCTTTCAGATGAAACATTCTCTTTGGGGCAGCAAGGATCATATTAACTGGGAACTGTGGAGAAGGAAAGCTCAGGGAGTCATCTCTGTGGGAGAACACAAAGTCTTGTTCCAACATAAAATCAATCACATGTCAATGCTGCCTTTTAAAAAAAATAATTAGATTATTTATGTTGTACTGAATTTGAACCCATCACACTTAATCCCAAATTCCCATTCTAGACTTCCTCCCATTTTTATGTTTAAAATGTTTAAGTATTTGGCTTTTTGCATAATAATATTGCTTAGTGTTCAGTATAAATATCATTAAACACCTATCACAGTACTTGGCACACCCCTCTGGTTGGCTAACTAACTGAGGTAAAATACACATGACAAAATTTGCCCTCTGACTTATTTTTGACAGTATACCTAGAATGACTTTTCAAAAACTTGAATCTGATGGTCATTTGGCTTCTTTTCAATTGAGGCTGTTACAAATAAAGCTGCTGTGAGCACTTGAACATGCTTTCTTTGGGGTTCACATGTGTATTTATTTCCGTTGGATATAAACAGATGAGTGGAAAGGCTGGGTGACAGAGTACATATCTTTGCTAAAGAAATCTTTTTTTTTTTAAAGATTTTATTTATTTATTTGACAGAGAGAGACACAAGCAAGAGAGGGAACACAAGCAGGGGGAGTAGGAGAGGGAGAAGCAGACTTCCCGCTGATCAGGGAGCCGGATAAGGGGCTCGATCCCAGGACCCCGGGACCATGACCTGAGCCGAAGGCAGATGCTTAGCGACTGAGCCGCCCAGGGGCCCCTTGCTAAAGAAATCTTAATGTGCTTAATTTATAAGTTGCCTCTTCAGAACTTGCTGGGGGTATTATATAACATATGAGAGAGAGAGAGAGAGAGATCCTGGATATATATATAGTTACCAGGATATATATATATCCTATTAACTTTCTAGAATATTTTAAGAAATCTAAATTCTGAAATACATTTAGACACCAGGGTTTTGGATGAGAGATTGTAGAGCTGTATATATAAATGCAAAGTGAGTGTGTACATCGCAGTTTGATTTCTTTGAGGTACACGTGAAATTCCCTTTTCTTTTTTAATCCCCTGCCCCATCAACCCTCATAAGGAATCTACATCCCTTCATCCTCTGTTTTTCTGTTTGGGTTTATTTGTTGTCATGTTCTTTGTCCGTGTTGATTTGTGAGTGAAACCACAAGCTTCCCTGACGGAAGAGGTGCTAAGACCGTTGAATTATGAATGCCATGCCTGAGAAGGGTCCTGAAAGGCTTTAGGGCCTGATGCTCAAACTTGGATGGAAGGCCTCACACAGATTTCCAGTCAGCAGGTAACGAGCAGATTCCCCGATCTGCCTTCTAACGGCCATCCCGTGACTCTGAAACACTTGGGATATGGCCACACTTTGAGAAAAATAACCACTTTCCAGATAGTTTTCAGTGTAACCAATATGGCCATTGTGCTTTGCACAAACGTAATATGGGAAAGGCAGGTGTAGAATAATAATTTTAAACCTTGGACACTTTGAATAGAATCCTATTGTAATAAATCTGACCAAATACCAACATTACTGTTTACACTTAGTCAAAATGAAACCCTATTGTTACACAATAGAGACTAGTACAGGATGTTCTTTGTGTGCAGTTTAGAAAAAAAATTGAGCAGAGGGAATTTTGAAAAAGCCCATTCTTAGAGCACTAAGCAGTGATTCTGGAGGATGTTTTCATACCAAACCTGTAGCAAATTGTGTTTTCAATGACAGAGAAAGGAGTGATGTTGGGTGAATGGGAATATGCTACCCCTAAATATGCCATTTTGGCATGATTAATTAAAGTTACTTAAGAAAGAGCCAGTGCAGGGACATTCTGACCCTCCTTTGTCTGCCTGAAAGCAGGAAATAAATCTCCCATGTGAAAGGTACCCTTCTTATATACCAGGAGTTAGAGAGACATGCTTATCACCAGAGATAGGGAACTTAGCAACGAGAAGACTGCATAAACAAATACTGTTACTTCTTCACTAATTTATTACCCCAAGCCCAAACCCCTTTGTCTTGTCAGTTCTGCACAAACTTGTTTGTCTAAAAGGTATAAAAGATGCCTGCATTGGGCACTTCTTTGATTTTCATATTTTTATGGGTTCCATATATACAAAATTAGATGTTTTTCTCCAATTAATCTACGTCAATTTAGTTATTAGATCAGCCAAAGAACCTAGAAGAAGGGAAAAATTTTCTGCCCCGACATGGGGCATGCTCATTTTAATAAAGGTACAACGTACGTGAGTCTCAGACTTACAACAGGATCAAAGAGTTAAATTTTCAGTGTGGGGAAAACAGCAATCCAAAAAGCATGACATTTCTTGTTTTTGTTTAAAAATTAATGCTAACTTTTGGGGTGCCTGGGTGGCACAGTTGGTTGAGCATCTGACTCTTGGTTTCCACTCAGGTCGTGATCTCAGGCTCGTGAGATTGAGCCCCGTGTTGAGCTCTGTATGTCGGGCTCTGTGCTCAGCATGGAGTCCGCTTGAGACTCTCTGTCCCTCTCCTTCTGCCCTGCCCCCTTGCTCTTTCAAATAAATAAATCTTTAAAAAAATTAGTATAATAATAAAAATTTAGGCAAACTTTGATGAGACCCAAGTGTTTGAATATAACATTTTTGGTCATAATATCTTTAATTGATCATAGTATCTTTAAATTAACACCCATATATGTATTTATTGATTTTTTTTTTTAAGATTTTTTTATTTATTTATTTGAGAGAGAGAGAGCACATGAGAGGGGGGAGGGTCGGGAGGGTCAGAGGGAGAAGCAGACTCCCTGCCAAGCAGGGAGCCCGATGCGGGACTCGATCCAGGGACTCCAGGATCATGACCTGAGCCGAAGGCAGTCGCTTAACCAACTGAGCCACCCAGGCGCCCTGTATTTATTGATTTTTGAAGACCATTCAGGTCTGTGCTACAACTCTTGGGAGTTTCTTTTACCTTAAGAAGTCAGGGTGTTGCAGTAAGTGTTGAATTTTGAACTGTGTCCTTATGTTTTATTGTACTTGCCACTATTTGGATTTATCTTACTGATTTGTTTATGGGTGTATTAACTGTCCCCTCCCTCAGCTTCGTCAAGTGCAGGAAGGCAGGCTCTCACTGTCTTATTCATTGCTGTACACTCAGCACTGGAAGATGCTCAAACACATGAGGAAGGAAAGGAAAGCAAAGGACAGGATGCAGGGGAGGGGGAGTTAGCCATGGGGGCTCTAGACTACATTGCGAATAGCAAATATTCCTTCACGCTGACCCTATGTCAGTCTAGGAGGCTTTTTCAACACAGCCAGAAGCACCAGTCAATGGGAAACGAACATGGTTGAAAACTATTCCATATGATCACTAATGCTAATATTCTTTGACTTTATGTATCAGAAGGTAAAGTAGCTAAGACATTTAAAATGGAAGTTTCAGCAAAAGATTTAAACGACAGTATGCCTCATTTAAGGAATATAAGTACCCACTGTGTGGCAACAGATTTCATTCAAATGGCCATAAAATCTGTTGTTACAAAGAAAATCATTTTCCCATACAAACATTGTAATTAGGGAGATACATCCTGGCCAAAGATTTGGTCTCATAAAAACTGCTGAAAAAACTATTTGTTAGAATGATGATACAACAAAATTGTTAATTGAAAATATTGATTAACCAAATACAGTAAAATGGTCTTAAGTGTATAGGTGGCCTAAATATCACGGCCTAAGGAACTATAACAGAACCCACAAATGTTTGCTAATGTGGGTTCCCACACACTTTCTGTGCCTGCCATCCTTGAATCAGACCTTCAGCTGCATCAAAGCCATCTTGTAGAACAGAGTCCAAACTTTTCCATTCCTTGGCATTTTAAAATGGTGTCAAGTTAACTTCTGATGCAGAAAACAAAAGAATGTTAACATAAAAAAAACATACTAAAGCAGAAAACAGTACAATGAACTTCCACATACCCTACACTCAGATTCCATTAAGTACCAAGACTTTGCCTTATTTGCTTTAGCTCTCTACTTTCCACTTCCTTTTCCTTGGCTGTGTATCATCTATCTATATATTTTTTTTTAGGCAACCAATATTTTACTATATCGCATAATAGACAGTTATGACTAATTTATGCATATTGGCATATGTTGAATTCACATTAATACAAAATAAACTGAACTGTCAGATAATTTATACTTTATTAGAATTCCAAACTAGGCTACTCATTTCATTCCTTGTATTATTCAAGATACCAATCTAAAAACATAATTTTGTTCCCAGCAAACTGCTGAAATTGGAAGACAAATGTTTTTCTAGAGGCCATTTTATTAAATACTAAAAAGGAAAAGAAGTTGGAAAAATTGAATTCTCAATTCATTGCAAGGATGTAGATTACTAAAAACTATATAGCATCTCAGGAAATACATTGTTTTAAAAAATGTATACATGTGGATCTTTAAAAAAGACCAAGAACCTATCCGAAAATATTAATATGATCTCTTGGTAGAAGTTTTTCTTTGTAATTTACTGTATTTGCTAAATGCTCCACTATGAATGTTGTATTACTTTTGCAATCTGAAAAAAAATGTAAAAAGTACACAAAGACAAATTGTAGCTGTATAAGCGTATTATTTAAACATGGAGGTTAACCATTAAGTTAAAAGTGGTTAAAAGTGATTCCTTCTGGAAAATGCAGGAAGAGGGAAGGTGAAGGCAAGAGATAGCTTTCCTTCTAAACCTTTCAGACAATCCAATCTATTAAGATCAGACATTATTATGGTAAGCTTTTTCAGTTACTTAAAAAAAAAAACTAGTGGGAAGACTAATGGGAAAAAAAGCACAAAAAGCAACTTCAATTTATTTCTTCTAAGAATGTCAGTATGGGCCTTTGTGAAACCTACTAGTTGTGATTACTAGTTTAGCTGTATGCAGTCCATCATGTTCATTCACACTCCAGAGTTCTATTTATGTATAAAATGCAACTGGATTTACAAAAATAATTTCTTACCTACACTGAAGGCGTATTTCAATTAAAAAAAAAAGCATACAGAGTACAAACAAAAGTGAGTTTATTTACAAAAATTACAATAATTACAGATAGTACAAATTGAAACAATCTCCCCCGTTACTGTAACAGAAGCTACCAGCCTTCACTTTCAAATGAGGGCTTTGTTATTTCAAGATATGATACACATTCAGTGATCCACTGCCCTTATTCTAAATAATTCCAGGGGCTGATGAGTGGTATGTACATGGGTCATTTCTCTCAACTTTTATTCCCAGAACTACTGTGTACAAGTTCAACATAACTACACTATAACAGGGTAGAGCGGCACTGAGTAATTTTTTTTTCCCCAACAGTAAATTTTGATTATTCTTTAAATATTCACTTAGTGATTTAGAATTGAAACCATGATTTTTCGCTTTAAAAAGAAAGTCCAGTGATTTTTGATGGGTTGCACAATTCCACTATAGCCAGTATTACCTGGCTATTTTTTACAGGCTTCCAATTGTTTAGGAAACAGAATTCCACAGTATTCTATTCTGTTTTGTTTGTTTTTTTAGAGAGGAAGAGAGGTGGGGGAAGGGGCAGAGGGAGAGAGGGAATCTTAAGCGGACTCCACACCCAGCACGGAGCCTGATGCGGGGCTTGATCTCACAACCCTGAAATCATGACCTGAGCCAAAATCAAGAGTCCAGCGCTCAACCGAGCCACCCAAGTGCCCACCCCATAGTATTCAATTCTGTATGAATTTTGTCTTTTATGTTTTTAATCAGAGTCACTACTGCTGCTAGACGAGTCTGTTGACATAACTTCTACATCATCTTCATTTTCTTTATTATGCCCCGGAGGTTCCAACAAAAAGTCATTACTGTGATTTGGTGGTAACATATTCATTGACATGTCATTTGACTGCCATGGATATTGTGGAGCAAGGACATCTGGAGAAAAGAAAGAAGCATATGTAACAATACTTCTACCAGTAATCAATTTACTTCATTACTCTTCCCTCATGCACAGAATCTGAAGTAAATATTTTTTTTAAGGCCAGGAATCAAAATGTACATTTGGCTAAATTAACAAAGATCAAAGTTATCAAGGAAAAGCATGATGTTTTATTAACTAGAACCTGTGTTTTTTTTTTTAAATCTTGCTTCCATCTAAGTAACTTTAGTCAGTTGACCTAATTTTTCTTTTGTAAGACCCTGACAATGACAAATCAAATGTTTCTTACACATATCTATGTAAACTATATGCAGATATATAGTAGGTCATGTATATTATTCTCTCTATATTTTAAATAGCTAACATCTACTACACTAAGTATTACAAGTCTAAACTGCCTCTTAAGCTTTAAAACCACTCTTCTCCTTGGACCCTGAAAATGTTTCTCCTTTGCCAGCAGCCACAATGTTAATCTTTGTCAGTAGAGGGCACTGGAGGGACTCTATAAGGGGAACAGGACTGAGGGATCCGATGCTTCCCTTCTCTCCCCCGTGGTGCCTGGCTGGCAGGGGGACGTCAAGCGGTGAGCTCAGCCCCTAGCAAGTTACAGTGGCGTCTAAGTCTCACCATCACCCTAAAGGTGGCTTCCCAGCAAGGCTCCCTGGAACCCTAATGGATAATTTCCTGCTTGCCGGCTCCAGCCTGTGAATAACCTCATCTAACTTCTCTGCCATCCCGTGAGCCACAGCTACACCCTCTTGAGGGTGCCACGGTATGAACTGAGGATGGGGGTGGGAGAAGCCTCTTCTCAGTGGGTCCCTTCCTTGGGTACTCTGCCTGGTCCTAGTAGTAGCTGCTCCCCACTTCTCCTATTACTGTATTTTTTAAAAACAGTTCTCTTTACCCTTTAGTAGTTAGTATCTTGTTACTAATTAATAATTTTAAAAATTTTCCTTGTTCATATTGCCTCCTGACTGGACTGTGACTGGCATGTAATATGGAATAATCAAAATGAGAAAAATGCAAAGATATCAAGGGAAACTAAGGCACAGTGAGTTCTCAAGTTTGTACTTTCGTTAAAATGATGTTTACAAAGCATTCTTAACACAGGAACATCTTTACAATAAAATGTGAAGCAGAAAACCATTATCTAGAGCATGTTTTTAACACTGTAAAAAATAAGAGAAAAAATGAAATAGGTGAAATATTAAAAGTGATTGCTCAAAAAAATCAGTTTATATTTTTTAAATGTTCTACCAAATCAAAACAAGTCACCTACAAAAGATAAAAGATGGGGAGCATAAAATAAATCTAAGAATAACACAAAACTATACATAAAACTTAAGGAAGGCTGAAATTCAGAATGAACCAAGTCTCACAAAAGTGCTATTTTATTTAGTTATTGAAAAGCCCATAAAAAGCTATTATTCATTTTGTTATTCAATTTGGGAGGTTTTCAGGAGTAGGTTCACTTTGTATTCTTTCTTATTCAGAATATTTCTTATTCTGTTTACACAGTATATTTCACAATTTTAAAAAGCTGTTTAGATTTTAATAAAAGAGAGGCCTAATGCCCAAGGAAAATAACCTATTAACAAATGAGAGAAAAGTCAATTTATTCTAATTTCATGAACTCCAGCTAGAACAGTTTTTAAACTAGAGAGCAGGATAATTGGCAGAAAACCCAGCTATTAAAACAAGCTGGGTCTAGAACCCAAACTTGTTCAACAGCCAGATATTCCATCATCACGTCTGCAACACCTTGGTCTGTCTGAGGGAACCATTCTGATTAACATTACCTGGCAATCTGCCTGCTGCAAGTGCATCCCCTGGTAAATGACCGTTAACACCGTTAGTGGAAGGATTGTTCATCTGACCCAATAATCCACTTCTCATCTCTAAATCAGTTGGGTATGGTCTCCGTGGGTCCCCTAAAAAAAGACTGCTTTTAACTCAGTCATATGCAAAATAAGCATTAATACGTCTCTGAAGTACTGATTTTCCTTGATTTGCTTTGAAAAACTCAAGACACCCATTTTCAATTTTGGAACAGGAAGGTAATCTTATCAATTGTTATTAAGAGCACAAAATATTAAATTTAAAAATACATGCATTTCTTCTTTGAATCTGTACAGTAATATACTATTATCTATACAAAAAAAAAAAAGAGGGGCACCTGGGTAGCTCAGTTGTTAAGCGTCTGCCTTCAGCTCAGGTCGTGATCCCAGGGTCCTGGGATCAAACCCCACATCAGGCTCCCTGTTCAGCGGGAAGCCTACTTCTCCCTCTCCCACTCCCCCTGCTTGTGTTCCCGCTCTCACTGTCTCTCTCTGTCAAATAAATAAAATCTTTAAAAAAAAAAAAAAAAGTCTGCCATTTTAGCAATTGCAGATGACAAATTAAGAAAATTATGATCTTCATTCTTCTAACTTACCTGCATTTCCTAGTAAGAAAATAACGATACATACTCTGAGAGAATAAATAGATCATGACACTTTTTTTTTTTTTTTACAAGGCAGAAAGGACTGGAATGCTTATTTGAAGGACTGTCTAAATTGAAACTTTTCCTAACCAACCTCTTTGATCTTATCATTTAAAGACTAAGTCCTAGATCTTTCCAGTGGAGGAATATCAGGAGCCAATGTTCATTTCTAATCATGAAAGCATACTATTTAGTTTTGGGATGATGAAAACTTGGCAGATTTGGACCAACTTTTTGGTAATATTTCTTACTCACTCCAGATCACTTACCCCCAAAACTCTTAAGTTAACCTTAGTGTTTTTAATATAGTAAAATACCACCATCATGAATTACTGATGTTGAGATACTATCTCCCACTCCTCCCAGAAGACTGCTGCTCGACCTTAGGTCCCTGTCTTATAAATGTTTTATGTACTGTCAATATGTTCGTAGTTTGTTAGTCTTTTTTACTGTTTCTAATTACTCCAGCTATATCCAGTCCCATGTGTTTGCTGTTGGGTGCTCAGTGCTTCACCTTTATCACTGAAGAGTTGGGATTGTCTTGATTCCAAGGCCAGAACCCTTGACAAAACCCCAATGGTTCTAAAAAGTGGGCTTCTGGCCAGCCTGGGTGTTACAGGCATATAAATCTATAGCTTTAGAATCATCACATATCATGGGTGCCTGGGTGGCTCAGTTGGTTGGGCGACTGCCTTCGGCTCAGGTCATGATCCTGGAGTCCCAGGATCGAGTCCCGCATCGGGCTCCCTGCTCGGCGGGGAGCCTGCTTCTCCCTCTGACCCTCCCCCCTCTCATGTGCTCTCTGTCTCTCTCATTCTGTCTCAAATAAATAAATA